>NC_091466.1:75331791-75476791 GCF_027789765.1 Dendropsophus ebraccatus | reverse complement strand
ACTGCATGGTGCTGCCTCAATCAGCTTTGGGGGGGCAATGAGGGATGTAGTCCCGCCCTCCAGTGTACCAAATTTACATATTGATTAATATGAAGATTTATCGATCACAACACTGAGGATGACTAATAAAATGGCCTTCATTCTCAGCATCCCCAGTGCTATGGAAACATGACAGGAGGTTAGACTTCTCATCTGCTGTCAGTTTCCCTTTAAAAAAATAAATATACAAACTAGTATATTTTTTTTATTTGTGATATGTTCAAGTACAGTAGGGTGACGTATACCTTGCACTTTGTCAGTCTAAATCATTCGTCACTACTGGAATAGAGTTGGGCTTCACAAACAGCCGGCAATTGAAGAAAATTAAAAGGAGTAATACTCACCTCCCCATTACCCTGCTGCTCCTGTGACCACACTGCCTCCACCAGGCTTCATCAATGATATGCAGTCATGTCGGGACGACAACAACTACATTGCTGGTGAGCAGAGATTGGGGGCACAGGAGAGGCAGGGGGCTGCTGTTTGTCCACCTCTATGTGTGATAAGTATCTGACTCAGTAATTCTAACACATTGTGAGGGGGAAAAACAGGAGGACTGAGCTGTGCTGGCAGGGTGGGGAGGGAGAGTCCTCTCGTTTCCTGTATAGCATGTTTCTACTTCAATAAAGGTGAATTTTATGGTGAGTGCCGCTGAAGACAATGTTTTTTAATACATAAATTACAATGGACTGCTAAATAGCTGAGCACCACCTACACCGAAGAAAGAGGGAGTGTCGTCCATATTTGCCTTCATGCTGGGACCTGCAGTGCCGGTGACCCCTTGGATGTGGTGCTGATATATCTTGCTGTTAAGCAGTGATGGGGAACCTGCGGCTTTAGCTTAAGCTGTTCAGGCATGATGGGAATTGTAGTTTTGCAACAGCCGCAGGTTCCCCATTACTGCTGTAAAGGAACATCTCAATGAGTTTGGGGAACAATGGTGGCGGTGGTTACTAAATATGCAAAATGTGGCAAAAACCTGGTTATCACACCATGCACACAATGTTTTAAAAGTGTCCAGGAAATATGTTGCAGCTTGCAACACTGGTGTAGTATAAAGTTACTATAATAAATCTGCCCCATTGTGACACATAACTCGTATAAATGCCCTAAACATGTTGTTCAATAATTATGTTGGTAATACTCCTCTACAGGGCGCTGCTAATCCAACTACCCATTCATTCTTCTCAAGACCAGTAGACTGGAGAGTCATGCAAAATGGTCGCTGTCTAGAGAAGAGCATGCCCGACTGCAATCACTTGGGATTTGAATATCCGTTGTTGACAAAGTCCCGTGCGGCCCTTGGAAGTCCTGGAAAACGTGTAGGGCTGCATCCAACTTTATCAGCCACCAGCTTTCAAATGCTAAGGGTGCATTCACACCTACAGGATCCGCAGCAGATTTGATGCGGTGTTCAGTAATTAAGATCAAATCTGCTGCGATACGGGGTGTGTGAAGCTACTCTAAACGATCACACAGCAACCATTTTGCATGGCTCTCCTGTCTACTAATCTATTGCTGTCCGCTTCTGAGAGCCATAAGATGGGCACACTTGTGTACTATGAAAAGCGCTCCAGCTCATTATCTTAATAGAAGCGATTCAAGGAACATTAGGGCCCAGACAATCCGCTCTGACCCCTCAAAACAACAGGAATATGGAGGAAGTCCAACTCTTCAGTGTATAAGCACCATATATTTATTATAGTTTCAATAAAAATACATTTACAAAGGTAATTTCCCAAATGGTCTGTGAGCTCTTAGAATCCATGGATTGTATGACAGAGTACAGAGCCTCTTGTAATGCCTTCTATTGTATTCCCACAGTTATGTGCAGACAATGGCGTCACTCATTGTCCCCACTGGTGCAGATATACTAGAGCGTCTGTAGACAAGCCAATGAAAGTATAGGAAGAACATACAGAGCCTCTTCAGATATCGCTTCTAATGCATGGACACTCAAAGGCAGCCCATAGCAGATGGCAGCTGTCTGCTGCCGCCGCTCCTATTCCGCATAGCGGCAGGAGATCGCTGCTATAAGAGTCATTTCTCTTTCAACATGTTGAAAGACAAACGACAGCAACAATCAGTCAACATCGTTCATTTCAGCTGATTGTTGCCTTCTATTACACAGGACAGATCTCGGCCGAATACGTCCAATAATTGTTCCGTGTAATGGGATTCCAAAGTTGTCATCCCTAAACCCTTATTTAAAGTGACTCTGTACCCACAATCTGCCCCCCCCCCCCCCCAAACCGCTTGTACCGTCAGATAGCTGCTTTTAATCCAAGATCAGTCCTGGGGTCCAGCAGGTGATGCAGTTATTGTCCTAAAAACAACATTTAAACTTGCATCCCTGTGCCCAACGGGCGTGGCCTAGAGTGTCTGTGCATTAGGCTGTCCCATCCTTTCTGTCCCTCCTCCCCAACCTCTTCATCATTAGGAATGCTCCTGGCAGATTGTCTCCTATTCATCACATGTGTGGACAATGCACATGGGCTGCATCTTTAAGGCACCTGTTCAGAGTTCACTGCAGAGGAATTGGAAAAATCCTGCCAGTGGTATTCCTAATGATGAGGAGGGCAGGGAGGAGGAACAGAGAGGGTGTGCCAGCCTAATGCACAGACACTTTAGGCCACGGACATTTGACACAGGGCTGCAAGTTTAAAAGTTGTTTTTCAGGACAATAACTGCATCACCTGCCGAACGGACCCCAGGACAGATCATGGATTAAAAGTGGCTGACGGTACAAGCAGTTTGGGGGGAGGGTCAGATTGTGGGTACAGAGTCGCTTTAAAAGGATCTAGACGTCGTATCCACATGTTGGTACTTACACAGTAGTCTCTGCTAGCAACATCTGACAATTTCAAGTCTTAGAACCAAAGCAGAAGACACTTAGGGTGGGCAGAGGTCAGGACAGGGGGAGTCCTATAATAATCATGAGGTCGGGACAGGTGGCAGACAGACAAATGTGTTCAGGAAACAAGCAGGACCAGAAATAGGACAGTAAGAAAAGTAAAATACCTTTGCATTCACTGGGACCTGCTTAGGCTTAGGGAGTGATGGGAGATTGATTCTCCGCAGTAATGGTGCGTTTACACGTAACGATTATCGTGCGAATTTGTGCGATAACGATCGAATTCGAACGATAATCGTACGTGTAAACGCAGCGAACGATCAAACGACGAACGAGAAATCGTTCATTTTGATCTTTCAACATGTTATCAAATCATCGTTCCCTAAAAATTTGCAGATCGTTGAACAGTCTTTCGCCGATTTAACCAATGTGTGAGATAGGCTTAAGGATCACAAAACGATCGCAAAACGAATTTTCCATACGATATATATCGTACCATATAAGCGCTGATCGTTATGAAAAAAAATTGTTACTCCGACATCGGGCCAATTATCGTTTCGTGTAAACGCACCATAAGTTAGACCGATCAGAACCCCCACATTACACTGAAGGGGTCCCGATCAGACAGTGACATCAGTGAAGCTCCTGTCACTGACATTTAAGTGCTGCGATCATGGCACTGTAGGGGTTAATGGTGGGCAGTGTGCTGCCTGTTGTGAGGGAAAATCTGTCTATAGTAACAGACACAGTTGGACAAAACACAGAAAAATCAGGCTGGGGCTTAGCATGAGGTAAGTGCTGGAGAGAATGGGAGAAAGCCTGAGAGAGCCTGGGCTGTATACCTGCAAAATGAGCCTGTCTACCTACTGATGATCCACACTGTTCCTCAAAGGTAAATTAAGGCTTTCCTCTTATCTCTCCCATATGCCACCCATAAAGCTCATACAAAATACCAATGTAGTTACTTCTGCTGTAAAATCTCCCTCTCTCCTTCAGCAATAGTGGTAACTTTGTGCCTGATTCGGCACATCATCGCTCCGTGTAATAGACCTTAGTATGACAGATATACAGACAGATACAATTAGATAGATATTAGATTCATACTACAGAGTTTATCACTTGCTAGAATTAATGTTATCATAAATTACAGTGGCATTAGTATTCCTACATAAGGATTAGGTTTATGTTACATCCAGAGACTTGTAATTTCCCAGCTTGGGGGCAGTCACCTCCGGGCTGCTAATGAGCCTCTGTATATACTATGGACTTGATAAGCTATATTCAGCTGGAGTTGTCATCCTCCTCCTGCACAATTACAGAGGAGACCAGAAGAACACAGCTGCCACAAAGCATTGTGAGGTCTTCCAAACATAAACTCCAGTGCTATCCTCCCATCACGGGGCCATAAAACTGATTTATTCTCCATCCATTTCTCATGTGTTTACAGTGGGGATGGTTCTGGGTAGTTAGCACATTAGCCATCCCCGCTCACAGTGAGAGATTTCAGGTGTTGAGAGGACAGGACCCGGCCCTTTAAGTGAGATGCAACACATTAAAAAGACTAATGGCCTCTTTAAGTTAACCCTTTAGCCCTTCCGACAACAATTTTATATGGCGCAGCAGGATGTGACGATCTCCCATTTGATTCCTATTATTCATACAGTTTCGGGAAGGAAACAGCTATGTTTACTAATCCTGGATGACCCCTTATCACACAAACTTAATTAAATGGGTTATCCAGCGCTACAAAAACATGGCCACTTTCACACCACTCTTGTCTCAAGTTCAGGTGTGGTTTACAATAAGGTTCCATTTACTTCAATGGAAGGGAATTTTAAACCCCACCAAAACTGGAGACAAGAGTTGGGCAAAAGTGGCCATGTTTTTGTAGCGCTGGATAACCCCTTTAAGGAAGCAAGGATGACCATGCCAATGCTTAGAAATCTAGAAAATAGAGTTAGTATGGTGTTTATCAGGCCGGGATCTCATCTGCTAATATGTGTAGGAGCCATTCAAGCTGCTGCTATTTCTTAGCAAAACTCGATTGGATGGATGGGTGGATAGCAAATATCTCAAACATGTCAGTGATCTGAGGAAGACCCCACTAAGACTGTGCACAGCAGAAGATGGTGAGCAACCATTAAAGGGGTACTCCAGCGGGAGTTGAGTCTGGAAAAATGAACGCTCATTAGTGAGTGTAATGCTGAGTTTACACAGAACGATAATTCGCCCAATCGAACGCTTAACAATTTTGAAGCAACGATTTGGTTTTTATAACGATCAGCGTTTAGACAGAGAAAAATCGTTAGAAGATTCATAAGAAAAATCGTAATGGCGATAGTTTTTAAGATCGTTTAAGCCCATCTTTCACATAGGGTGAATCTTTGAAAGACTGTTTACACAAAGCGCCATCTGCGAATTTTTAGCTAACGACAAACGACAATTTGAGAACATGTTCAAAGATCAAAATGAACTATTTTTTACTCATTGCTTGATCGTTTGCTGTGTTTACACAGAACGATTATCACTCAAATGCGATCTTTATAGCGAAAATTCGAACGATAATCGTTCCGTGTGAACGCAGCATAAAAAGGCCTTTTCTAGTGTGCGGTATACTTCTGTCCCCAACAACTGATGTCAAGGGATTGAGGGATCAGGGCCTGTCAGATTGGTGACTGTTAGGGCCCTATTCCACGGAGCAACAATCGGCCAAATCGGCCCGATTTGGCCGATTATCGCTCAGTGGAATAGAGAGAAAGATCAGCCGATAACCATGTAATCGGCTAATCGTTCATCGCTACGCAGAATAGTGGTGCGTGTCGGGCGGACGACTGACCATTTAAAAACTTAATACTTTACCTATCCAGGCTGTAGGGCTTATCCTGCGCTGCTTCTCCCAATCCGGCGTGCAGCAGCAGCTTTGGAGCGGCCTGTCTGAGCTGACAGACCGCTCAGCCAATCACTGGCCAGGACCGCCGCGGTCAGTGATTGGCTGAGAGGCCTGTCAGTTCAGACAGCCCACTCCGAAGCTGCTGCTGCATGCAGGATGGGGAGAAGGAGCGCAGATGACCAGCAGCATGGATAGGTAATATGGTGTTTAAACTAGGGCTGCAAGGACATCGGTAACGATGTCCCTGCAGCCCTCACTAAACAATTATCAGACCGTAGAATAGGCCCTGTAAACGAGCGCCGATCTAGCAGATCGGTGCTGGTTTACATTGTTGATCAGGCCCTGGTCGGCCTGTGGAATAGGACCCTTATAGTCTGGAAATGTGATAGTTGGATGAAAGTTTTTTTTATCCTTACAACCCTTTGATAAATAATGTTCCTAGAAAGATCTTTCAACCTTTACCAGGTGTCATTCATAGATTTTTCAGGCATACAAGAAGCATTAGGATATATGCACAGTATGGACATCACGCGGATAACTTGCTGCAAATTCCGCCACTACAAACACCCCTCCCCCCCCTCACTTGAAGTTCTGCCCGTCACATAGGCCTTATTCTATGCTCCAGCCGATTCCGTTGTCTGCCCTCAGAAATGACATGTCAATTCTTTGGGTAGACGGCGGAACCCACCCAGGCATGGCCTCTATGGAACGGGCGGAGAATCAAGCGGGCAGGTGCACAGAATCTGCAAGTTATCCGTGTGATTTCCGTAGTGTCCATAAACCCTTAAGCTGAAGCTGTATTGCCTTTAAAAAAACATCAGTGGTCCCCAATGCTTGCCGTTGCTTTCTGCAGCAACAAAACGTCACCAGAGGTGGGTAACGGAATTGACTAGGAGCTGTCGGAATGATCGCTGCAGGGGATCGGGGCAGGGGGGTACAGTTTTTAATTTTTAATACACTGTTTTTATGCCCAAAAATCCCTGTAATACTGCCTGCCATGGGCAACATGAAATAAAATGTGTACGGCTGCATCTCTGAAATAATCGATCAGTCACTCAACCATCAGTCTACATCTGTATAATGTGTACGGCCACCGCTGCTACATCCATATAACGTGTACGGCCGCCGCTGCTACATCTGCATAACGTGTACGGCCGCCGCTACTACTTCTGTATAATGTGTACGGCTGCCACTGCTACATCCGTATAATGTGCACGGCCACTGCTGCTACATCTGTATAATGTGTACGGCCACCGCTGCTACATCTGTATAATGTGTACTGCCACCGCTGCTACATCTGTATAATGTGTACGGCCACCACTGCTACATCTGTATAATGTGTACTGCCACCGCTGCTACATCTGTATAATGTGTACGGCCACCGCTGCTACATCTGTATAATGTGTACGGCCACCGCTGCTACATCTGTATAATGTGTACGGCCACCACTGCTACATCTGTATAATGTGTACGGCCACCCCTGCTACATCTGTATAATGTGTACGGCCACCACTGCTACATCTGTAAAACGCGTACGGCCACCGCTGCTACATCTACATAACGTGTACGGCCGCCGCTACTACTTCTGTATAATGTATACGGCCACCGCTGCTACATCTGCATAACGTGTACGGCCGCCGCTACTACTTCTGTATAATGTGTACGGCCACCATTACTACATCCGTTGTGTATAAACAGCTTTTTATGTCGTACAGCTTAAAATTTCACATGTCCAAAACTACCTTGGATCTTTCAGTTTGTCTCCTGCTACACATGCCCATGCATTTCCATAATTTCCAATGGCCTCCAGATATTTCCTATATATAACACGATGCAATATCCCAACACAAACTAGAATCATTATATTTCCTCAATTATTTTGATCTTACATTTACTTTTTTTTTCCTGTAAGCAAACATTTGGCTCCTCCAGAAGTGTGGTCCTAAACCCTATAATTAGTGAAGCAAATGGCCCGGCTGACCAATAGGATGTGTGCACATAGTTTATATATAATTGTGTGGAATATTGGTTTCTTATTCTTAAAATACGGCTTGGCTAAGGTTCTCTGAGGACAGACGCGAGAGCTACGGCCTAACACACCTCGAAAAAGGCTGAAACCCAAAGGGCTCTGTAAAACATTCATCCTCTATCTCCCCGCAGTTTATTATTTCCCAGCACAAGCCTCCTCGCCTGTTTTATAGGCGTATTGTTTTTGGAGACGGAGGACGGGACATTTGCGTGTCGATTGTGATACTCAGATGCGGCCATAAATCCATATTTTACTGCTAACTTGTGTTCTCCCTTTGCAATAAATATCAGCCAACAATCGGGTCCTGCAGGGAGACACAATGGCCCGTAAAATTATTTAAGTGCTTCTAAAATGATGTTTCCTGCTTAAAAGATTTAGCTCTTAATAATTCTTTTTGTGATCATTAAAATAAATTGTCTTTGTTAGATATATAGGTATAAGGGATATATAAAGCATCCCTGATTCTGATACAACGGTTCTCTGGAGTTTATGTGTTCTAACGCCATGATGGAAATGTGGAAATAATTTTTTTTTATGAATAACAGAAAAAAATTAGATGCTAATGCACAAGGTGAACTAAGGCCTTACATTTGGGATGAATATGATCGGCCTCCAGTGCTGTCACCCGCATCAAGTGGGCACAGTGGTAAGGATTTGCATGCAAGCGCCATTGATCTCTATAATGTATGCATACATGAAGGCACGCTCGGGAGCAGCATGCACGTAGTTCTGAGGGGGGTGTTCTGCTCACAACCAACATCCAAAGTTAATTTACCAAACCATGGAGGGTTTTTTTGATAAAAGTTGCCAGTCAGAATTTCTTCAGCCACCGGTAATCAAATGCAGCATTCTCGAGATTTGTTCATCTCTTATGTTCAAAAATACATACATTTAAGGTTCCAAGCCTATAATTAAAATTCATTTTTCATAAAAAAAACACTAAATTCGGGCCATAAATAGTGTCAAAAAGGCGGGGCCTATTGTCCCCTGGGCTCTAGCACCGCTACATCTCACTGTGCTTTATGTCCGCCCCTTCAATGTTCACTACTAGAGATGAGCGAACCTGCAGCATGCTGGAGTCGATCCGAACCGAATCGTTTGGTATTTGATTAGCGGTGGCTGCTGAAGTTGGATAAAGCCCTAAGCCTATGTGGAAAACATGGATATAGTCATTGGCTGTATCCATGTTTTCCAGACAACCTTAGAGCTTTATCCAAGTTCAGCAGCCCCAGCTAATCAAATACCGAATGTTCAGGTTCGGATCGGCCCGAACCCGGTTTGCTCATCTCTCTTCACTACGCATGCAGCACAGTGAGGTTTAGTGGTGTTAGGTCACAAGAAACAATGGGCTCCGCCTCTTTGACACACTGGCCCATATAATGGTATATATATATAATAAAAATAAAAACACAGATCCAGGAAACAAAGAAATTCTGAATGCAGTTATTGATATCTACCAATGGCACCAGCTTGGTAAGCAGTCAGGGGGTGACAGATTCACTTTAAGAGGGGAATGTTTCTGTCAGGATGAACATATTGTGTACAAAACTCAAAGGGAATGTGTCACCTAGATTTTCTTGTACTGAGTAGAATCTGAAACTAAAATTAGATTTTTTATTTTAGGGTGCCTTCACACCTACCGGATCCGCAGCGGATCTCACTTCTGCGGATTCGCAGCGAGATCAGCTGCGGATCCAGTATCATTCACCCCTATGATAGCACATACTCGCATCGGGATTGACATCCCGCTGTGAATATGTGCTTTAACCCACTGCTGTCCGCAGCCCCGCCGCCGCATCCCCCATCCCCGGCCACATCAGCCCATCCCCGGCCACATCAGCCCATCCCCGGCCGCATCCAGCAGCCCACATCCTGCAGCCCGCCGCCGAGAGCATACAGTACCTGCTCGGCGGCGTGGCTGCAGTGAGGCTGCTGGCTTCGGCCCCGCTCAGATAAGCTGCAGGATGCAGGATGTGGCCGGGGATGGGGGGATGTGGCCGGGGGTGGGAGGATGCGGCCGGAGATGGGGCCGGGGATGGGGGGATGCGGCCGGGGATGGGGAATGCAGCGGCGGGGCTGCGGACAGCGCGGGGGGGGGGGGGGGGGGGTTTATTTCCCTTGTACATTGCTATGGGGCAGCCATCTTCCTCGACTGTTCTTAACAGCATTAAGTGACATGCTTTACTGCAAAACTTGTGGACATAGATGACAATAAGACTGTCTTCTTGAGATGAATGTAAAGCATCATTGAGCGTGCTCTGTGACCTTTAAAAACAGTCATTCCATGGGTTAAACCTAATGGACTCTTGTCGTCTTTTAACCTTATTAAAGGCCCTATTCCACGGAATGATTATCGTTCATAAACTCGCTCCAGTGACCGCTCGTTACGATAATCGCTTTGTGAAATTGGTGTAAACGAGGCGAAATCGTTATATTGTCGTTCAAAATAGTTTTTCAGCATGTTGAAAAAAATTGTTGGTCTTTGAAAGAGAATTCGCTCATTGGTTCGTAAAATTAGAAATCTTTCAGTCGTTCGTAAAAAGGTTTAAAAAAAAGTAGGTGTGTTGTATGGTCAAACATTTTAAACGACCGCAAAATAATCGTTACACTACATATATCGTTCATGTTTCCGCGTGTTATCGTTCGCTTAAAAAAAAAAAGTTTAGTGATCGCTAACGAACGGTCGTTGGAGCGAGTTTATGAACGATAATCGTTCGTGGAAATGCTATTGTCTTGTCTTGATGCTATCTCCCTACTTGTGTCACAGATCACTTTACAGCAGCCTCCTCTTATCACTACAGGCAGAACAGGAAGTCTCAGCTTAGTTTTAGCCCCAGTGGTGAGAATGAGAACTGCAAGATCTCAGGATTATTTTATAAAATACATAGAAAGATGAAAAATGTGGGAAACAAAATTCCAAAAATTCTTTAAAAATATTTTAACATAAAAGCATTATTTATACAATAAGTCATTTTCTGATGAGACATTCCCTTTAACATTTGTTCTCAATGGTTTTTATATAGACAAGCAATATCCTATAACTGTCAGGTCACGGAGCAGCAGCGCCACACTATATCAAGACTAAATGACTTCATCATTTGGAATACGTTTCTACCTTTTATGTTGTATAGGGGACATCCACTTTTTGCGCCTTGTGAGAGAAGGAGGGAACTTTCTTAAGACACTTATTTCATTAGGGAGAAATAGCTCAAGTCAAGATGATCATGGATCTAATTGACGTGTCAAGTGATGCAATAACAAAGAAGAACGTGGAGATGAAAACAGCATAACACATTCATTGTTAATCATATGTGACTGCTCACCTTAAAAAGGTCAAAAGTGTCTGCCAAGAATGGAGCAGGAAGGCACGGTCCCTAATTTGCTTTGAACAGAAATGCCTTCATTAAAAAGCTGCTGTTCCCTATGACACTTGCCTGACAGATTTACATTTTTTACACTAATCCCTTATCTCCCAGAGGGGCTGATTAACACTCCATAATAAGCCAGGTATATAGGTTTATTGTACTGTAACCCTATCAGCTGATTTCCTCTCTATGTAACAAATATGTTCTGTTACATTCAGGGGATGAATGAAGGGGGGTGAGGACACAGCAGGGGAGGAACGTGTGAATTATTGTATGTGTGCACATGTGTAAATATTCTAAGACTGAAATTACAAGAGTCGGATAACAAAATGTACATGTATGTGTATCAAAGGCGACATAGATGCCGCTAGAGCAGGGATTCCAAAGTAGGGTGCTGCAAGAACCCAGCAGGGGGGTCACAGCACTCTGGTGGGCATGACAACAACATGTTCCCTTTAAGAACCCCTAGAAGTTGTCTTCATTTTAGTGTTCAGCCCGTTTGCTCTTTAGTGCACCGCAGAACATCGAAATGAATAGAATGAAGCAGCGGGAGCTGTCACCATCCCGCTCCTCTATTCATTCTCATAGGCAGCAGGCCTGCAGGTAGGTATAAAGTTAAGTTAAATAGATAATAAAGCAAACAAATGGAAGCAAGTCTGTAATCTTCTTTCCTTCATTCCCCAAACTTTCATTTACTCCTAAAATAGAATAGAGCTATTTTTTTTCAAAGACAGACTGACATTTACTGAGGGATCTAGTTACGTGCTGTCCATACAAGGGAGAGAAAAGATGAGAGGGAGCGTAATTGGAAAGAGCCAGAGGAGACTGCAAAGGGAGTACACAAGTTAATTAGATATTACAACAGTGCTTGATTTATAGACTGCTGAGTACTACTGTATAATGTCCTCCATGCTGCTGCTGCATGTGAGGGTGTGCTAGAGAGATATGGGGGTCAGGACCCACTCACTATCTCAGATGATAATTACAGATGTCACCTGCAGAGCAGAAATCTGTCAGATTTAGAATTAGTTTCAATGAGGCATAGTGATGAGTAAACTTGTCGGACGTTCGGCATTTGACTCCCAGTGGCCGGGGAGGTTCCATGGAGTGACAACCACACTTTACCGATCTGATAGATAAATCTACTGCCTAAATTTGGAGAGTCAGATATAAATTATGAAGAAAGGAAAAATTAAACGTTCAACTTAATGGTTTATGGTGAGTCATTCAGCCTATAATGTAATGGTGGAATACTACCAGCCTGTGAAACACCTGAAACTAATTCCCAGAGACTTCACGTGTACTTTCTCCTAGTGGCCATCCCATGGGCCGGCAAGCCACCACTGATACGACTCTACAAGCATTACTTTGCCTGTCTTTTAACCCTTCCCAGCTGGACGTATAACCTAGCTGACAACCAGAGTAATACATAGAATGGGAGGACTACAGGGCCCAGAAAGATTATCACAGTTAGGGTATGTTCACACTAAAGAATAGACAAGGAATAGAAGAGGAAAGTTTCCTGAAAAAAAATTTCCACTTCTTGATGTGGCGCATAATTCGCGTGGAAAATCAAAGCCCCATTGATTTCAATAGGATTTCTCAAGCGTAATCCGCCCAAAGAATTGGCATGTCAATTCTTTGTGCAAAAAGTGGATTCGCGGAGGAACTTTCCACGTGTAATGGCAGAATTTCAAGCACGGATTCCATTTGAAATTCCTCGCTTATTCCTCAGTGTGAACATATCCATAGGGTTATTTGGTTTAGAAAAATAGGCAGCTGAGGGGGAACCCTAATACCTAGGTATATCAAGGGGAGTACAGAGATCTCCCATAATATTTTTATACCCAAAAACATAACTGTAACAAGGGGCACCTTCTACACCTCGAGGAAAGCAGGCTTCTACACAAAGGTAGAAGAGGGTTCCTTAAAAGGAGAAGACCACTAAAATTTTTTATTAAAGTATTGTATTGTTCCCCAAAAGTTATACAAATCCCAAATATACGAGTTACTTATTACAGGAAATGCCTATAAAGTGCTTTTTATCCTGCACTACTGCATCAAGGCTTCACTTCCTGTATAACACGGTGATGTCACCTCCTGGATCACATGGTATTGGCACTTCCTGGATCACATGGTGATGTCTCTTCCTGGATAACATGGTAATGTCACATCCTGGATAACATGGTGATGTCACGTCATGGATAACATGGTGATGTCACTTCCTGGATAACATGTTGATGTCACATCCTGGATAACATGGTGATGTCACGTCATGGATAACATGGTGATGTCACGTCATGGATAACATGGTGATGTCATGATCTGACTCCCAGAGCTGTGCGGGCTGTGGCTGCTGGAGAGGATGATGGCAGAGGGACACTGAGGGACACAGGACACTGGAGGGACACTGAGCATCCCTCTGCCATCATTCTCTCCAGCAGCCACAGCCCGCACTGCTCTGGGAGTCGGGGCATGACATCACCATGTTATCCAGGACGTGACATCACCATGTTATCCAGGACGTGACATCACCATGTTATTCAGGAAGTGACATCACCATGTTATCCAGAAAGTGACATCGACATGTTATCCAGGAAGTGAAGCCTTGATGCTGTAGTAAGTGCAGGGAAGAAAGCATTTCCCGTAATAAATGTATATTGGGGATTTGTATAACTTTTGGGGGGGCAATACCATACTTTTTCACTGGACTTCTCCTTTAATGTAAGAGCATTGACACTATGGAAATCTCTACTATAAGAGCAGCGACACTATAGGACTCTCTGTCAGAGGTAAATTCACAAAAAAAAGATCAAAAGGGTCCTGGATAAACTTCTGTGATGTAATAGTATTATAGGTTATATATCGCATGAAGTATAGCGGCATTCACAATTCACTACTTAGACTTTATTTTAGAGTCCATTACAAAACACACAGGTGGTGGGAAGAGAGAGTGCCCAGGCCTACGGGTGATTTACTAGAAGGGGGGTCCATGACCCAGAGATTTATTCTGACAGATTTGGAGTTGGGAAGAAATTTTTCTCCCTCGAAAAAGGAAAATTGTCTCCTACCTCAAGTATTTTGTGCCTTCCTCTGGGGGCTAATAGACCGCACGGGATGGATGTATGCCTTTTCTCAACGTTACAAATAATGTTGGTGTGTTACTGATGGAGCTGAATTACTGAGCACCCTTTGCCTCAATGACACCGAATGCAAACTGGACATTCAATGTTTCAGTTAAGAAACAGAATTATTCTGTATAAACAGAACAGGCCATACACACTAGATAATGGGTTTCCAAACTGCAGCCCTCCAGCTGTTGCAAAACCACAATTCCTATCATGCCCAGAGAGCTAAAGCTTTGGATTTGGTTATCCAGGCATGATGGGAAATGTAGTATTGCAACAGTTGGAGGGCCGCAGTTTGGGGACCCATGCACTAGATTATTACAAACAGAAGCAAGCAAAAGGGACAATGTCAGCAGATGGTGCTGCCCAATGAAACTCCAAGCTGAAAGCAGTGGATTGCTATAAGAACTGTGGATTTACTTATAACAAATAATAGGATATTTTACAAAGGGGATAAAGATCCTCTTGGGCCAATCCTGAAACGCTTTATTAGAGTCCTTCGGGATTGTCCTTCATGTGTTTTTTCCCCCCTCTTTTCCTGCTTAAGGGTGCGTGCACACTACGGAATTCCGTCGTTCATACCCACACACGGCGGCGCGCATCTCCGCCTGTGCCATAAACACTATTCTATGCATGGGTGGATTCCTCACTCCGCCGAAAGAATTGACATGTCACTTCTTTTGGCGGAAATACGCAGAGATGTGCCGCCGAATGCGGGTACGAGCATTGGAATCCGCCGCGGGTCATACGCAGGAATTCTGTAGTGTGTATGCACCCTTTAGACTGTGGTGGAATGGTGGCCTCCTAACTCTTACTTAATACATAATGCTGGGGAGCGAGATGGAAGCCAGTATGTGCGTTGGGCAGCGGGTTACCCTATCCTTATTGAGAATATGTATGCGCAAAGAGTGTGTATATGGGGGATTTGTGAGAGACAACTGTTGGTGAAGGAGCATTTGGCCTGCTTAAAAGGGGTTATCCAGTGCTAAAAAACATGGCCACTTTTCCTCCTCTCTTGTCTCCAGATTGGTTGGGGTTTCAAACTCAGATCCATTGAAGTAAATGGAGCTTAATTGCAAATCACACCTGAACTGGGGACGAGAGAGGGGGAAACGCCGGATAACCCCTTTAACTTCACAAATGAAAAGCTGTATGAAAAAATATCTTAAGGTAGATAGCCGACAGTTTTCACATAAACAAACTGAGCAAGGATAAAAGCCTAAACGTTAAAAATGGAGTTAGAGAACCATAAAACCCCTGAATGAAACACTTGCTGCTCCAATGTCCTCCAAGAGAGGATCGGGTTCCTCTGTCCTGATGGGTTCAGAAGGAAAATATGCAGATTTTTATATCTTTCTTTATGTGGCCATGTTGAATTTAGTGGTTTAGAAAATATCTCCCGAGGAGGCAAGCTGGAGAAATGTAAATTATGAAGCTGCCATTGACTTAAAACCAGTAACCTTTAAATAAAATAATAAAAAAAATAAAGACTTTTGAAGGACTCGGTGCCAAATCGGGGCCATAAAACATGTTTTGCTATGTGTTTGGCATGTTATCTTGAGAAACTAATATAACTGCCTCAAACCCAGTCATCCTTGTTTCACGAGATGAAGAAAAAAAAAAAGAAAGAGTTGACACTTTTGAAAAGGCAAATTTCTGAGGATTAGCAAGTCTAGGCCACGGTCTGTAACTTGAGCGAGGAGTTATGAGGAACAGGAAAATTATAATCATGAGAACACCTGCTGAACATTTCTGGTGGTGTAGATAAGTGTTCACACCAATTCCGCATAAGGCAGGTATGCACGAGGGCAAAGTGGAGAACGCTGCCGGAGACCACCCAGATCAAGGGTAATTAAAAACTTGTTCTCACAGCTCTCTCTGAAAGTCCCACTCCTGTATTCATGAAGGATTGCCCCGCACAGACCTCCCGAAACCAGGTAATGATTTAAAATATCAGTACTGCCAATGCAATGTGTTATTTTATGGCATGGGAATGTGGACTTTTTGGCCTCTGCAAAGGCAATACTTTAAGGCTGAGACCTCCCTGTCATTCTTCCACACACCCCACCATGTTGGTTAGCTGGCAGTGAAATGCAGCTAGGATACATCTTTGTAAAATAAAACCCTATTTTGGAACCGGTTTTGTCTATGTGCTCATATATAATATATTTTGTTCTCTTATGAATAGTGATGAGTGGAGTTGCTGAACCGTTTGGGTTCGGCAATGTTCTCTAAACCTGGACATTCAGTATTTGACTCCCAGCGCCTGGAGAAGTTGGACTCAGCCTTAGGGAGTCCTGGAAGGCAAATATACAGCCTATGGCATGACATTTTAGTGCAAATTCATTGAAATGAAAAAAACACAACACAAACGCAACATGTGAACACAGCTTAAGGGTATATTCACACGAACGGGCTCGCAGTGAGATTCTCGCTGCGAGCCCGGCAGGTCCTGTCAGTTCCCATAAACTACATACTTGCTGCGGTCTAAACGACCGCAGCGAGTATGTAATTCTGCCGCCCTTAACCCCTTCTGCACGGGTCCGGCGTCCTGCTCTCCCGTCCGGCCAATCAGTGTGTTGCCCAGCTGCAGCCACTGATTGGCCGGACGGGAGAGCAGGACGCCGGACCCGTGCAGCAAGGACAGGTAAAGTATGCTTACAGCGGGGGAGCCGGGAGGGAGCAGAAGGGGTTAAGGGCGGCAGAATTACATACTCGCTGCGGTCGTTAAGACTACAGCAAGTATGTAGTGTATGGGAACTGCCAGGACCTGCCGGGCTCGTGTGAATATACCCTAAAACATGACAAGTTGTCTCCTTGATGTAAAATAAAGCGCCTTGTTTACTAATCTTCATAAAACATGTTCCACCTTTTATAGAGAAAGATCAGGCGGACTGTCTGCTCTTACAGTGTTAGAGATAGCAGCAGTGTGGAGGAGGGGGTTACATACCAGCTCAAACTGTAGACAGGGTGGAGACAATCCCTGGAGGGCAGCTCACATAGACTGGAGAAGGACAGGAGAGCATATACAAGGCATTTGCAGGGAAGAATTATTCAGGTTGCGTAGAAGTAAAGAGCAACAACTGAACTCACACAACAAGCTGTAGGGGCAGTAAAAGCATATGTAAGCATTTTTATTTAAAATAAAAACATCTATGGAGATAATGTTTTCTTGCACTATATTACCAAGTAAATAATAAAAAAGCCCTATAGCTTTTGAAGTGAAAATCTCCTAATTTCATTACATACAAAAAATACATTCAGATAGACATGAAAACAATGTAAACTCCAATAAGCGTAAATGTAGTACACAACAACGGCCCCATAAAAAACTTTATTCCAGTGAAAACAGGCAGGGCCACTATTACACAAACACAGTAGGCAGGAACAGATTTATACACAGGTCAGAGACATTTCTATTTGCCTTTCTAGAACTCATGGCCCTTAATAGCACAGAAAGTGTCTGTTACAGACAAAGGGAATCCATTTCAATAGAGGGGGCTGCACTTCTACGGCCGTAAATCTGTCTGGGTGGATATTTTATTGCATTTTTATAACTGTATAAGAAATTAATGATGTGACAGCAAAATCTCAACCAGCCCCATTCTGTCAGCCGGTTACATATCTTTATTTATATATGAAATATTACCTGATAAGTGAATTTAGAGACTTGGATCTTATGTTTCTGAGCAGAAGGCACCCGTGATTAAATCCAAAAGTAATCCCCTAAAAATGAGAGTGTTAAACCTTACAGCTAATACTGTATTTTGTTTTTATTATCAATGTGAAAACGAGCATATAAAGCTTATAAACCCAGCTAAGAAAAAGGTCAAGGTCTGGGAAATTATTTTTCTCTTTGCGTGTGGGAGAAGGATGTCAGGGAATACAGACGGACAGTGAAATAAACTGCCTTCAATATTGTTGGTACAATAGTACATAATAGTCTGGGTCTGGCTCTGGGCACTCTCCCTATAGCTCAGAAACAAGGCATTATAACAAAGCTACAAAGCATTATTTTACCAGTCAGGGCAATAGTTCTCTAGTCCAGTGCTTCTCAAACTTTTTCTACTGGAGTCTTACCCAACAGACCAAGGCAATGCTTGGGCCTCACCCGACAAGCCAAGAGGGTGCCCGGGCCTCACCATCTGTGCATATAAAAGCTAAAAATAATGCTAGGGCTACCTTTCACCCAAGCCCTATATACTAATAAAGTACAAAATAAAATAATGTGGCTAAAATGAAGATTAAAGCAGATCATAGTTACTTTAGGGAAAACTGGCTCCCCAGCTGGGCCTCACCAACAACTAGGGGGCGCCTCACATTCTAAAAAGTAAACCTCCACATGCTAATGGGTCTCTTCATTGAGAAGCAATGACCGCTGAGCTGTGGCTAAGGTAATTCTCTAGCCATCCACTCCCCTTCACTGTACTGATAAGGGACAAGAGCCCTAAAACAGCTGTGCACAGGTGGATGAATCCTCCTACTGGAGAAGACAACTATAGCCTGGCTATTTATACCATATCCAGACGTAATTGCACAATTCCACCAAACGGATTACAAATTTAGATAGACTCCGTAGACTTCAATGGACGTATTCCATCTGCAAAATGGATAAAAGCAGCACTTTCTGTGTTTTCGAGAGCCAACAGAGTCATCGCCATGAACCTAAAGAAGAAGACTGGTGCATTGTTCCTATGTTTTATTTATTTTAAGGGAATCGGATATGACATGGACAGGTTCCCTCATTACAATAGTGTACTTACGCTGTAGCATCTCAGGGCTTGCTGAAAACAAGGCTCGGAGTCAACAGGGCGGTCCTGACGACTTATCCCCACCCAGCAGACTTTAGTTAATAAATCTCTTCCTTGGGGTATAGGGAGAGATCTACCAATCATATGGGTGGGAAGAGGCCACTGAGGCCACCCAGGAGGCTTTATAAATATGATCCAGAAATATAGACCATTGTAATAGAGGAGCCAGTTCGTGTGTGTGTGTGTGTGTGTGTATCAATTGCACTTTTTTGACTCCACTTTCCCCTACATTACATGCAACAAATCTATCACGTTGTCACTAGAGATGAGCGAACCGGGTTCGGGTTCAAATCGATCTAAACCCGAAGGTTCGGTATTTGATTAGCTGGGGCTGATGAACTTGGATAAAGCTCTAAGGTTGTCTGGAAAACATGGATACAGCCAATGACTATATCCATGTTTTCCACATAGCCTCCGGGCTTTATCCAACTTCAGCAGCCACCGCTAATCAAATGCAGAACGTTCGGGTTCGGATCGTCTCGAGCATGCTCCAGGTTCGCTCATCTCTAGTTGTCACACAACACATGTAGAATTTGATGCACTTTATGCCTATTGGGGTTTCTACGATCCCTTTTGAGTGGGAGGAGGTTGCACAATTTTTTTTCAAAAATGTACAAATACGAACTTTAAAAAAAGATACAAAAAAAAAAATTTTCTTGCACCAAAACAAATCCCTAAAACACCTTTATTATCTGCTATAAAAGTCTAGATTGTGAAAGGTTTGGTAAACACAGACAACAATCCTTTTACAGTTTCCTCCACTGACATATGTCTCCTTGCAATTCCATTTGATGAAATGATAGATTTAACACAACCCTGAGCTGCACAAGGTGTCATAGTAAAAAAAAACTAAAAAACTTTTTTTTATTGATATGTTTATGTAGAAATGACAGAAAGGTCTGCAAGTTCCACCCCCGATCCCATTAGAGACACCACAACGTGGTGGAAATGAAGACATCTTCTATATACGGAGAAAGAGCACTGAGTAATGAAGTGGCGAAAACAGAAAATATTTCAACACTTTACCGTGATTTTCCAAACCAACAATTCTAATTGTTACAGGCCAATAACCATACATACGATAACGCAGAATCATTCAATATTTTTTTTTTTTTGCTGGCTTTACTATTATAATTATCTTACACAAAAATATTCCGTTTGTGGGACATGTCACCACTTAATCAGTAAATTGTGGCGGTATTGTTCTAAAAACATTCAGGCTGCGTTCACACACTGCAAAAGATTGATTTTTTTACAGGCAACTAAAGGTTTGATTTCATGCATTCTTTTTGAATTTATGTTTTTTTTTTATTTTATTTTTTTTTACAAAGTTTGGTCCAAATTTATAAAGGCTGAACCAGGTGGAGAGTGATTTTTTTCTTTTCTTATTATTTTTTTTGGCACATAAACATCTCAAAATAAGCTCCCGACAATTACTCCTACAGCCATAACATTTAAAGTGGTAGTTCACCAGAAATCTATGTCCTGCAGGAGGTGGTGTATTTTCCAGTCTGACACAGTGCTCTCTGCTGCCACCTCAGTCCATGTCAGGAACTGTCTGGAGCAGTAGCAGATCCCCATAGAAAACCTCTCCTGCTCTGGACAGTTCCTGACATGGACAGAGGTGGCAGCAGAGAGCACTGTGTCAGACATGAAATAATACACCACTTCCTGCAGGACATACCGCAGCTGATAAGTACTGGAAGACTGGAGATTTTTCAATAGAAGTAAATTACAAATCTCTGGCACTTTCTGGCACCAGTTGATTTGAAAGAATTTTTTTGGGGGGTGAACTACGCCTTTACAAGATAAGTCTAAAAAAAAATGACAGGGCATGGGGGAAACATAATAAACAATTACTAACCTCTCCCCATGCCTTTCCAGTACTGGATTGCTGATACGGGACCCCCACCGGGCACCAGGATCTCCTTCACGACCAACATCCCAACCGGGTTGATGTACTGCCTGCTCGGCCAGTTGGTGACTGGGGTGGTACACTGCTGCAGTCATTGATTGGTTGAGCAGGCAATCCATCCTTCTGGCAAAGTCCTGAAGCTGGTTATGTGGCACATTGTGGTCATGGGGAGAGGTAAGCAATGGTTGTTTATTACGTCTCTTCCTGTCCCTGCTGGCTCACAATTTTTTAAAATCGCGGGACATGATGTTCTCACATCGTTTTTTCTGTTAGTCTTTAGACCTTTTTATATCTACAAAAAATGGTGTACCCTGGAGAAGGGCAGGTATTCTCTGTGTGATACCACTGACTTCACCTAAGGACAGATGTGCCACTGTTCCTGGAAGAAAGCAGCTTTGTGAATGTTGTATGTGTATGTTTTGTGAATCCGGGATAGTCTCTTTGGTACAGAAGAAACGCATTTATCGTCTTTGTATCTTGTGCTTGCACATTAGTGCATATTCAGGGGTGTAACTAGAATTCATAGGGCACTTTAGTAAAATGAGACGAGCCCCCACCACCACCACCAAATAAAAGAATACTACATAGCAGCATAAGTTGCAATAATAATAGTGCCATATCCATAATACTGCTACAATATACCTTACAGGGATGAATACAATGCACACGGCCAGGACATACAATTCTTAGTATTATTTGCATTCTTCCTTTATCTTCCTGTTTACATCACACATTACCGCTTGTGTAAGAAAAAAAAATAAATAAATCTATTAAAGACAAATGGACAGCATGGATATGACCAGCTTGGGCTTTTCCCATACATAAAGGAAGCAGTTTCCTCTCCTTGTGGTTAGAGATGAAGTGATTCATGACTCTTTCCTTGTTACACTCGGCCATTCCCCGACTAAGCATCGCAGGAATGTGGATGGCAATTAATTCATAAATTGTGGAAAATAAGAGGGAGAGGGCTCTCCGGGTATAAACAACAATACATAACTCTGGAAGTGTTCACATCGGACCATGTAATGCTCCAGCTTCTTCTCATGACACGACCTTTAGGCTACGTTCACACGCCATAATTCAGATGACGGAAAATATTAAAAGAGAGCAGCTGCCCGTCGCTCCGTATAATATTGGCAGCTGTCCGGCAGCATTGGGGTTGCTGGGTGGCTGTGTCGCTCCCCCTCCGCCGCTGCTGTTGTAGTGGTGGTCGCTGCATGGGGCAGCACCATTTTTAGTTAGGTACCAACACGTATCAGGTACCTTGACGTGGTGTGTGGGCTCATGCAGTTTCCCCAGGTGTTAGTAGTATATAGTGCTGAGAAGCAAAGCGATCAGATAAGTATATGGATGTTGCGGTCATGTCTGCTTCTTTTCCAGAGAATTAAACCGAATATTGTACTTTTATATCCCAACATGAAAAAATGTCATTAAGAAGTAAGGTTCACACTATGTTTTTGCAAAAAAAGGATGAAAAACTGATGAAAAAAAACTGATGCAACTGTGTGCATCCGTTTTGATCCATCCGTTTTTCCATTGACTTCCATTATTAAAAAAAATGGATCAAAACGGATCAGTTTTTTTTTAGCGTACACAAAAACGTGGATTGCAAAAACATTGTGTCAACCCAGCCTAACATACTGATACAAAATAAGCTGATGTCACAGCGATAATCTTTCTTCCACCAATACTGAGAGCTGTGAAGCCCACATTGCGAGCCCCACCAGAGAGGAGAATTTGGGGCATGTAAGATGAGATTAAGGTGCGGGAATTCTAAGCCACTGGAGGAATGCTGTGACCTCTCCGGGGCTGGGCAGGACCATCTCTGGCTCAATTAGGGTTTACAAAACACCGTGACACTTGAGAGGGTGAAATGTCAAGTGGTGGTATTAAAAAATGTTCACATTAAAGCACATATTTTAACAAGCAGGTAATGAGTTTCTAAACACGAGACCACCAGGTTCCTGCTCCGGCAGCCAGTTCACGGGTCACTGATATAAAGAATCCATGTGAAAAGGACCAACCTGTGTGACTCACCTGGCTAAGGCCAAGGAGAGGGCAAACGCTGCTCCAGGACTGTAAGACAAGTCTTTACCCAGGACCTAGTGCACAGATGGATGGCGGAGCCTATAGACTCTACACCTAAGAGGATTCCCAGCTCTCTGATTGTATTGGATCTAGAGCCTATAGACCTGTGTCATGGAGGACAATACATACACATATGTCTTAAAATGTTAAAAAGACTGATGTTATTAAAGAGATCTCTGCTTTATTAGTTACTACAACTGTCATATACTATTAAGTCACAGCACTTTCATTGGCTGTCCGCTGCAAAGTTTTGCTGCTGATTCCAAAAATTCATATTCCCCCCCCGATTCCCATTCTTTGTAACTCTGTACTGGCATTAGGAATGATATACCTCTAATGACTGTATTCGGTGTTTGTAGACTTTTAACGCTGCAATTTTCCTTTTTAGCTTAAGGCCCCTTCCACACATCCGTTGAATCTATCTGCGTTTGCAAGTTCACAATTGTGGACGGAACACACATAGGCACGGATGAACTGCTCTAAATGAATGGTTCCATGCTAAAACAGATGGCTATAGATGTGTGATTCGGGGCCCCACAGAGGCGGTGAGGAGGTGTCACATTGTGGCTCCATCCACCCCTCTGAATGTTAAGTTGAAATGGAAAGAGTGGTATTATAAGTGTACAAACACTGCATACAGTCTTCTTTATCTTCCTATGCCCTAAAGGAAAACTATGAGCAAGTTAGAAGATATGTCCCTATAGCACAGAGGGTGGTGAGGGTGAAGATAACTGTGTAATTTAATCCATATGCTAATAGGGCGGTTTGGTGCACTTGGGGTTGGACCACCAGCCTCCATGCACCAATCCACCCTGGCCACCCCACCTCTTCTAATCCAGCGCCCTGCAAAGACTTCTCTCCAGCGCTCATCACTGCAAAGTGCTGGATGAATATTGATTAGAAGGGACGGAGTGGCTGGGTGGTGGAGCCCCATCCCCAGTGCACCAGACTGCCGCATTAGCATATGAATTGAACTATTAATATCCCTGTGCACTATAGGGACATAGCAGGTTAGATGCTTGATTCCCTTTAATGGCTGGGTCTGCACACCTATACCACCTAAGGACATGCGCCTAAAACCAATAAGCTCCACTAAGGAACTAACGGTTAAATAGATGGATGATAAATCTTACATATTTCTTGTCCACAATTCATGACAACCAAACAGACATCTAACTATTGTCTTCTATCTGGAGGATGGCACGGGTCAAGTGGTCGACAATCTCTTTTTTTTTTTATGTAGGTGACATCTGATGAAAGGTAAGTCCATCCAGGAGTGTCATTGTGTATCTGTCCCCGTATACCCCCAGCCACATTGTATCTATAAGAGGCTGACGAGAAGCTATAGTGGTTCTGGATATTCCATTGTCTTCCAATGACTATCTGCTAATCAGAAAGTTAAGCCAAGAATGACGGCTATAATGCACGTTTACAGAGTCAACAGATGGGCTGCTAGAGAGGAGATGATGTGTAATGCTCTGTCTGTGGCTGTAGCCGCTGTCCCTCCTATTATCAGCCATGCAGCTCACACTCTCCCCGCTTCCCAATGGTCAAGTGGTCTTTCGAGCAGGCACTTCTTAAAAGATTAAGTCGGGCTGGTATGCTTAATGAAGGACGAAAGGGTTTTTATCGCTTCGGAAGTAATGCTAGTAGTTATCTAAAGCAGCGCGTATCGTATCTTACACTTTATCTCCGAGTGTCTCGTTCCTTCCAGTAGTAGGAACGGATTCTTAATAAACTCCAACAAGACTTAGCCAACTTTTTTTTTTTTTCTCATTCCTGCCTGGCCAAGGGCCATTCTCCAGCATAAGCATGTAATCATCCCAAAAATGTATAATCTGGGGAAACGTACAAGTATTTTCTTGAAATATTGTTTGTAAAGAGCTAATTTATAATAGCGATTGTTTTTGTTAGGGTCTCTCCGAGTGTATGAATAACAAGAAGCTGCTGTTCCGCTGCCAGCATATTTAATCAACAGGGCCTTGTGTGGACCATAACTGATATGTCTGCTGGAACAATGGAGGCCTTTTTCCCAGTAACCGTACGGCATGATAGAAGAGCAGTCTGCTATTTAATCTGCCATTGTCCCATTTGACAGATATTGTTACTGTCAATGCACCACATCACAACATACATGATATCGGATTTACAAGCCTGTAATGCCCTTTCTTTACATTTATCTGACAGCACCAGTTATTGAGGACAATAACGCAACTATAGCCTCTTTGTTACTCTGTGAATAAATTGTGGTTACGTTTCAATATGCTCTAAATAGGTAGGCACATATCAAAGACAATATGCCTAGACACATCTGCTGGGTGGGGGAGTTCTGCGGCCTGTAAACTATCCTGAAATTATACTCTTCAATAAAAAAAAAAAAACACTGCGGCCACTTGACTTTAACGCAGTAAGGCTTTTCCGGGCTTCACTTGACTATCTGCTTCCCCGTAAGGACAGGATACAAGGCCCCGGAAGAAGAAGTCGCATAAAACTCTAATTACAAACTTCTGTTACTCAAAGGCCGTAGGATGATTCCAGTAATTTACTGTACTTTACAGGCATTCTCACCTTAAGGAACCACTCTGGGAATTGGTTTGTTCTTCTATAGTGCAGCAGAGGCTATTATTAGAGAGTAATATGGAGGCTCTCACATATGCTTTATGCTTCCCTGTTTGAGTTCATACTGATTTGTATTTACCCACTGAAATTACCTCCTAATGCTGCTATGATTCCCATGATGCCTCTGGCTTTGCTGAGAGGGGGGCGGAGTCTCATCCTTGCAGCTGATTAGGCTGCTGGCAAGACGCAGTTCACATTATGTGCAGCTTTGATGCAATTCTCTTGTGTTAAAATATATTTTTTCAGGCGCGATTTGGGGGGGGGGGTATGGTATTGTATGTTTGGTGTTCACCCTGCGGTATTATAATATTATATTATAATATTATACATTTTTTTATTTTCATCAGAGTGATACCAAATGTAGACCCTCCTTCACATATGTAATGGGTTTTTTATTTTAGCCGGAAAAGAGCTAAAAATAGGATTTTTTTCCCACACACATTTTTAGTACTTTTTAGTAGACTTTTATTTTTATCAGTTCAATTCCAGTGATTCTTTGATCAAGTAAATGAAGGATTTCTATTAAAGGGGAACTATTAGCAGGTTAGGCATATCTGCACCTATATATAGCCCCTATTGTGCACAGGGTGTCGAGGAGGACGAAAAATCGTTATATCGTTCGAATTTAAATAATAATCGCTCTGTGTAATTGCAGGCAACAATCAAAAAAAATTGTTCGTAGGTCGTTGATCATTGATTTAGATCTGAACCTAAAATTATCGTTAATCGTTCGCTGTAATTCCACATTCGTTCACTCAAGTTCCGCATTTGTTCACTAATCGTTCAGTGTAATTGCACATTGTTCATTGTTTTGCTGAGATCAGAAGGAATAAATGATCATAGTAACGATCGTAATAACGATTGTAGTAACGATCGTAACTAACGATTATCGTTCTGTGTAATATGGAGAACGATTTCAGGCTCCTTTGCGATCGTTTATCGTTAAAAATCACTCCGTGTAATAGAACCCTAATCCTTGGTCAGAAGCACCATTGGTAGCACTGCCCCATCCCCATTGCTGAGTCAGCCACCTCTTTCAGCAAGGTAACGGCACAGAGGAGAAAAGTAAGAGACATACCTTTCTACTCAGCATCCTGTGTGCCTGTGTGCAACAGGGAGGTATCAGCAGGTTAGATTTGTCTAACCTGCTGATAGTTCCCAGTCAATGGGAATAAATGGCACAAAAAGCAACAAAAAGGCAACACATGCAAAGAAAAAATTAAACGTTATGGAAGGCTAGGGGAGAAAAATGGCATGGCTGCGGCATGCTGCTTCCTTAAAAACTGCCCCCCCCCCCAAAAAAAAATAAAAAAAATTGTCCTTATATAGTTTCTTTCCTACTTTTACACAACAAAAACCATCTTTAACCCCTTTAATACCCCTTAACAAATTAAAATTTTTGCATTTTTTGTTTACATTGTGTTATCGTCTGTACACCTTACATAAAAAAAAATATTTGTGAAATTATAAAGGAAAAAAAAGAAAAGACAACACATTAGTTGGTCCGGATTGTTTTCACATCGGGCGTGTAATCAGTATTCCTCAGGTCAGGTCCAGGTTTAAATTTTCTTTACATTTATCTTATTTTTAGGTAATTTTTTTAATGGCAAAACTCTTTGTTTATTTTAATATGTTTTAACATTTTATTGAACTTTTTATTTTAGTCCCACTAGGTACTGATATAATACCAAGTACGGTGAGCCATTATATGTACAGCTGTGTGCATTACGCCTAAAGGTGAATAAAACAACAAACCCATAAAGCGGTGTTTGGAGGAAACAGATTCTCTTCTTGTGTACGACACATACCTCATCTTTATAAATAACCAATCTCCTGGGGTATTTTAGGGCCAGCTAAGAACATTTTTCACTTTCTGTGCCACAAACTCAATCGTGTGTTTCTATATTAAATATACGAGACGGTAATTACGGGGTAGAAGGGCCGGCGACTGGCAAGAAAACTTAACCCAAAAGGCAAATTAGATTCAGAGTTTCAGCTACGGAAAACGATGTAAATACATTTCAAATGCTACGACATGAATTTACTTAAGTTACTGGTGATTATGTTGTTATATTTACCTTTTTTTCATTTCAAACTTTATTTATTTATAAATTTATATATTTTACAGTACAAAGGAATTCACAATATAAAGGAAATTTTACAATTTAGACAAGTATTTAAAATATATAACAAATGGTATGGAAATATAAAATTACTATAAATAACAATACTGCTAGAAGTAGCGCTAGACAGTAATGGAAGACGCAGTATGGAAACTAAGGAGCTGGGATTGTCATGTGACTATGAACCACTAATAAAACCTCAAAGCGTATCGGTAACCAGATCCGCTGACCCAATCGGCAGTGAATTCCACTTAGTGCACAAAATTTGGGGTGTCCATGGAGATGGCCAAGCCGACTCCCATTCTTATCCAATTGCGGTCGTGTGCATTACCGTTGATGGTCGTTGCTGTGATTTATGTACTTGGATTTGCAATAAAAACTTGAAGACTACATAGACGACCTGATGCTGTTGGACTTTTTCATCTTTATGTACTACTAGTTGGCATTTGTGATTAAAGATATTTCAGCGTGCATCTACTCCTCTACTTGCCTACCTGGACTTGGCTTCATGGTGCAGTTGGACTTAAACGTTTTGGTAAGTAACTCGATGTGTAAAATTTTTTGACAGGTAGGGATCTGGATGATCAGACCCTTAGTGACTGCTAGATAGAACCTAGAGAAGTGCAAGGTTGAGCGCATCTCTTCCTATGTCATTGTAGGAGACATGGTCTATAGTAAATCTATGGTACCCAACACCTGGAGCAGTTATGGGGGATCGAAGGCAGGTGAGTATGACCCTGACCCAGTTTCTGGAAAGTTGGGTTAGTTAATGGGGTTTGAGGAACTAAAAAAAGTTATCCCTTATCCACAGTGGACAGACCCCAGTAAACGTAACACCAGGTACCTTATGAGACCCACAGCAACAGATGAACTCTGTCCTTGGCTATCTCACACAACTCTCAGAGAATGAATGGAGCCTCAGTGTAAAGCCCCTATTACACAGAGTGACGGAGAGAAGCAAACGAACGATGTCAGCGAGCGGGTGAGTGCAGGGGGGCCGTGGGGAGCTACGGGGGGGAGGGGCTGCCCGGGTGATCGCTCTAACGTCCACCATAGCAGGTAGCAGCCGCCGCTCCTATTTCACAAAGTGATAGCAGCAGATTGCTGCTATATTAGTCGTTTGTCTTTCAACATGTTGAAAGAAAAACAACAGCAACGATCAGCCGACATCCTTCATGTCGGCTGCTCGTTTTTTTCTATCACACAGCTGTAACGGCCGATAATAGTTTCGTGTAATAGGACCTTAAATACTTGATTTACCACTTCATTCTCATGGGTGACTTAAGATAAAGCCCCAGCAGTCAGACCAGTCAAGCAGTTATCCCCTATCATGTATGTGGATAACTTTGCTAGCAGGGAAAATTAGATGCATTGAAGGAGTAATAAAAAATTGGTTTGAGCATTGCTTTCTGAAAGATGCCTCCATCTGACATAGCCCACAAATACCTAGAGGAGCACTGGTTATCCCATACATAGAGATGGCAGATATCTGGAATTGCAGAAAATGCAGAAAATGTAATGTCTATGGCCTAATTATAAATAGGAGATGATCAAACATCGGGAAAAGTTAGGTTCGATCAAACTCAAACCTTCTCGAACTTTCAGCATTTCATTCCCGATGCCTTCCTGTTCCGTGTGAAAGGTGGAGATTGCCAGAGTACCTCCTGGAAAATAGGGATACAGCCTATTACCTAGGCTGTATCCCTGTTTTCCAGGAGGTACTCGGGCAGTCTCTACCTTCCCTATGGAACAGAAGGCATTGGGAATCAAATGGTGAATGTTTGAGAAGAACCTCAATGATCGAACCTAACATTTCCCGATGTTCGATCATCTCTAATTATAAGGCGACTGACCTTACATGAAACAGATGAATGCCTCAAATCCCAGTTGGTAGTCCTCATCCAGATAAGGGGCCGAGTGTGTTATCTCTGCGAAAACTCCTCATACACACCATCGTAAACAAGTAAATCACAGGAACTATTATTCCAAGCAGGTTTAACATAACCATGTGTTACACGATAAGAATAACTAGCTCGTAAGTATCTGACGTGAATGTCAGGCCTGAAGCATATGGGAATATTTTTGACATTTTTTTGCCTTGATTACAGGGAAGAAGAGTAAAAGAAGAGGGATTTGGAGTTCTTTATAAAGCTTAGAAATGCAAAAAAAAACCTTCTCTACATCCACATGCGGAGACAGTTATTAAGGGGGGGATAGGACATCAAAGCGCTTCTCAGAAGAACCGTATCTGTTTTTAACAATTTAATATCTCGGGGAAATCTTATCTGCAGTAGGACCATGCCGTAAACACATTTCAGGAACACTTACAGAGCAATTTCTCAGGCTGGATGTATTATTTTACCAAGAGATAGTGTCCTGTCCTCAGGTTAACTCGATCAAGATTTAGGTATTACATCAGACATAACCTTTTATTCTGTCTGCATGTGTGACTATTTATACTGTACTTGGCATTTATTGCTCTGTACAGGATAGAAAATGTTTGAAATGTATACTGTACCTGGCAAATTGTGATTGGTCTGGGGCACCTGAACAGGATTATCCTAGCCATATGCCAGAGCTTTATAAGCTATGGATACCCTTCAAGGGTGATGCCACAGATGGTGGAAGTTTGCCCTTGGTTGGATTCGATCACTGGACACTTGTGTTACATGTCCCTGTGCTAACCACTAGAGCCATGATGGCGAACCCATGACACGCGTGTCAGCACTGGCATGCGTAGCCATGGTTGCAGAAAAGTATGCGGCCACATGCCAGCTCCAAAATAGCCGCGGCGCCACCAAAAATACAGTAGCCAGTCTGAACTTACAATGCGGCCTGACCCCACCATGTATTCCCCACCCAAGTACTGCAGAGCAGCTACTGTGATATCACCTGGCACACCATCATTGAATACTGGCGCCATGGCCGCCTACAGCAGCGCCACGCTCCAGCCCTGCATGCTCCTACTTCGCAACACACGCTTGGGTCGCCTCCCGACACCACAGCTCGCTGAGCTTCACCTCACAAAGGCATCCTAGACGACTGCACGAGTATTGTGTGTGGGTGGGGGGAGGAATGGGGGTAAGGGGGTGGGTCAGGTGGAGTAGTGTGTGTGTGTGGGGAGGGATGGGGTTCAAGTGGGGTAGTGTGTGTGTGGGCATGGCGGTCAAGTGGGGTAGTGTGTGTGTAGGGGGCCAGGTGGGGTAGTGTGTGTGGGCATGGGGGTCCAGTGGGGTATTGCGTGTGTGTGTGGGGAGGGAGGGGTGTCAGGTGGGGTAGTGTGTGTTTGTGGGGAGGGATGGGGGTCCAATGGGGTAGCGTGTGTGTGGGGATGGGGGTCAAGTGGGTTAGTGTGTGTGGGGAGGAATGGGGGTCAGGTGGGGTAGTGTGTGCGTGTATGGGGAGGGATGGGGGTCAAGTGGGTTAGTGTGTGTGGGGAGGAATGGGGGTCAGGTGGGGTAGTGTGTGCGTGTATGGGGAGGGATTGGGGTCAGGTGGAGTATAGTGTGTGTGTATGGGGAGGGATGGGGGTCAGGTGGAGTATAGTGTGTGTGTGTGTGTGTGTCGGGTCGGGTTGGGGGGGGGGGGGGTAATGCGTGTGTGTGAGGGGATATTTGTTATTTTAACTATAAATATCGCTAAATTATTGTGTTTTTTCTCAAAGTGACACACCATTCGCGTTATATTCCTTTTTTGGGCTGAATACTGACACACACTTGAACCCCATCACTTGATTGCCCATCACTGGCTTAGACAGTTTGACACTTCACACTGGTATTGCAGTACATATTTCCTATTTGGCGCCAACATATTATGATAACACCATGAAGACTAAACATGCTCATAAACTTTAGTGGTTCAGCTAACTTTTAATTAAAGCATGAGGGCCTTCTAGCTCTCCTCATCAGAAGATATTAGGGAAAGAAGGGGCAGGTATGTTGGATTTCAACTGCTTGCCAATGGTTCTCAGAGAGATAAGCTGCCAGCAGGGCAGGTCTGGCAGTGGTTTACCTTTTCCCCCTCATTGAGAATATATGAATGTTTGGCAATGCCGAATGTTCATATGTTTTGGGAGGTTTGGAGCGATACCTGTTGGCTGAAAGAATGTCTGTCCTACAGCTACTGAAGGTAAACGGCCGCCAAGGAGCTAGCTGAAGATAGCTGAAGCCTTCGGTTTCCCAACACTCACCTTAGTTCCATGTCAGAAGTATTCCTTCCAAGATGTAGAGGGGGTGGGCGTACATCCTCATCACCACATGCAAGTGAAACCACACCCCTACACATCTCAGAAGGCATACCCCAAAGACGTAAAATCAAGGAAGTAAGTAGCCAGAAGCAGAAGTTTTCGGCAGTCTTCTGCTCCTTGGACAACTCCTTTAAAGAAAAACAAGCAAGTTAGAAGAATTTATGTTGTCTCCCTATAGTGTACAGGGTGCTAAGGATGAAGTTGACTTTCTTACCTTCATCCTCAATGCAGTTTTCAGGATAGTAGAAGTTTATTCCCTTTGCTAATGAGGTGTGTCGGTGTACTGGGGGTGGGGCTACGGCCTCTAGTGCACCAATCTGCCCCAGCCAGCCCTCCTACTGAATATTAGTAGAGCAGGCCAGCCAGGGGGGGGATTGGTGCATTGGGGACAGTAGCCCCGCCCCCAGTGCAACACCTAATTAGCATAAGGAATAGACTGCTAATATCCCGAAAGCAGCACAGAGGATAAAGGCTCCCTTCAAGACTTTTTGTACTTTGGCATTTTTTGCAGTCACGCCATTTACCATGTAAGATAAGAAATGTAATAGGGTGATTCCTTGTGAGGCTATACCAAATGTTTTTTTTTTTATTATTATTTAAGAAAAGGGGGGGATTTGAACGTTTATGAGATAGAATTTTTAACATATGAAAAAAATTTTTACACCTATTTGTAGTCTGTATTCAACACTATGATTGCTCATAGAGATCAATGCAGAACATATGTACTGCATTTATTTACATTCTCTGCACTTGATTGCTACAAGTTGCCGAGGGCAGACTGTAGCAATTGCCGAGCTGGAACAGGATCCTCAGCACAGAAAAGAGTCCGGCCCATAAGTATAAAGGTTTGGCTTCCTGCGATTGCACTGCGGTAAGCTGATCCTCTCACTGCACCACTGTCCCTGAAAAGCTGTGGAGAAACATTTACCTCCATCTTATCGGATCGGTGATCTTCTGATAAGAGTCTGTCCTCAGGCAGGCTCTATGAGAAGATCGCAGATAGTACTGATCAATGCCATGCAATGGAATAACATTGATCAGTATAAGCAATCCAATGATTGCATATGTAACTGTAAAAACAAGTGTAGAATTTTTTAAAAAATATATTAAAAAAACCTTATGAAATAAACCTTCAATAAAAGTTTATATTATCTCCTTCCTCATTAAAAAATATGTAAAAATAAATAAATAAACGTATTACATATCGTAGCATGCGGAATTGTCCGATCTATTAAAATATAACAATATTGTGAATATTGTGAATGGCGTAAAGGAAAAGAGGAAAATAAAAAACAGAGTGCAGATTTCAAAAAAAATTATATTCAGAAAAAAGTTAACAAACAGAGATCTAAATTTTTCTTTTACACCAGTATAATACCAGCAGGGAGAAGATAAATTAGTAAACTAACCTGGTGATGAATTGTGATGTCCTAACAAACGTCCACTGTTACAAAACACTGCGGATTCTACAAACAATAAAAGACTAAGCGTAGTGCGCCGATGACGGACGGAGGTAAACCAACCAAAATAGACTTTTATTTTCTTTTTGGTTCACAAATACACAATACGCGCTGCTTCCTTCCAGGGTAACAAGCAGTTATCTTTCGCCTTGTAATGATGCACTTAGCACTCCGCCGGTGTTTGACCTGTCCCGCTAATGTGTTTGTTGAAGAGGTTAATTAACAGTAGATAGCCGGATCTTTTTTTTTTTTTTTTTTCCAACCGGTTTGCTCATAAAAGGAAAATGTGAGCGTATTATTAAAACAATTAGGCTGCACAAATGGTGATGTCATTGAAGCCCAGCTGACTTTTATCATGTCAGGGAACAACTAAACACAGGAGTAATAAAGGAACAATGTCCCGGTGGCCACCACTGAGCGGACTGCCAATAAAGATGAGGAACTTCCTACTTGAAGATTACAGATTAATGCTCCTTAATACGAAGGTTGGATAGGTGAAGAGTGAAAGGGCAATGCTTTACATAACATGCGGCATCTGGGTGGACACAGCTTTATAGAATGAAGGATGTAACATGTCACACTGGTTAGGGCTCTTACTATCAAACGACAGCTTCCTCAGAATCACAGCAGTGCCACATTTGGTATCTATCCATATTTAATATATTTTTAATTTATTTATTTATAGTACCACACAGGGACGTTCAGCAAAACTCAACATGCAAGTTTTGCCTATAGGGAAAGGATAAGCAAGTTATCCATGTCAGGAACTATCCAGTGATTTTCTTCCATTAAAAAAAATCTCCAGTCTTCCAGTACTTATCAGCTGCCGTATGTTCTGCAGGAAGTGGTGTATTCTTTCCAGTCTGACACAGTGCTCTCTGCTGCCACCTCTGTCCATATCAGGAACTGTTCTGGACAGTACCTGACATGGACAGAGGTGGCAGCAGAGCGCGCTGTGTCAGATTGGAAAGAATACACCACGTCTTGCAGGGCATACAGCAGCTGGTAAGTATGGGAAGAATTGAGATTACAAATTTATATAACTTTCTGAAATCAGTTGACTTGAAAGAAAAAGAACTATGCTGGATAAGCCCTTTTACTTGAAGAAAATGGGCAAAGTACAAAAAGATCTTGTAACATATGTTTCCTGGGAGGCATCTTTAGACCCTACGTGAGAAGACATATTTAAACTTTCTGGCAACTTCACTTTCCGACTACTTGTTCGATGAATGGAGAATGGCGAGCCGTAAAATAAAGTAGGGTATTAGCCAATGTGTACGGCTATAATAAAGCCGTCCTATTCACAGGGTAAATGGGCATGTTACCAATTCATCCAAGTAAGGGTGCGTTTACACAGAGAGATTTATCTGACAGATTTTTGAAGCCAAAGCCAGGAATGGATTGCAAAAGAGAACTCTCAGTCATTCCTTTATGAGCTATTCACTGGTTATAGTCTGTTCCTGGCTTTGGCTTCACAAATCTGTCAGATAAATCTGTCTGTGTAAACGCACCATTACACATGGAAATGGAATGGGCCCCATGGTAGAGTCTAATGCTGCGTTTACATGGAACGATTAAAGTGCAAATTCGCACGATAACGATCGAATTCGAACGATAATCGTACGTGTAAACGCTGCGAACGATCAAACGACAAGCGAGAAATCATTCATTTTGATCTTCTCAAATCGTCGTTGATCGTTCGCAAAAAATTCACAGATCGTTCCGTGTGAACGGAAATCGTTCGCCGATTTAACCAATGTGTGATATAGGCTTAAACGATCGCAAAACGAATTTTCCGTACGATATATCGTACCTTCCAAACGCTGATCGTTATGAAAAAAAAAAAATGTTACTCCGACATCGTTAATCGTACGATCGGGCGAATTATCGTTCCGAGTAAACGTAGCATAAGTCATGATAAGCTAAAGATTCTGCTTCATGTGAACGTGCCTGTAACTAAAAGGGATGGATGATCAATGTTTACAAAGCGGTCATTACAAATGTCTATATGAGAACATGGGTTCAATAAATGCCCCCAGAACTTGTAAAAACATGGAGTCAAGTTGCATTTTCCTCTAAGGTTAGAAATACTTCAAGCAGTAAACGACGCTTCAATGAATCATTTATTTACCCCAATGTAAGTAACTCTGACATTAACTTACATAATGGCCCTGATTCCAGAAAGCATCATGTGACAACCTACCAGTGATACCTACCCCTATACAGTGGACAAGGTGTAGAGTGATGACTGGGGCCCGGGGAACTACAGACTGCGTACTATGAGGGAATGGTACTATGCTGCTCTTCAAACATGCCCCTAATAGTGCTGATCCGAAGAAACATGCACCAGAAATAACACAACATGAAGAAAACCACAAAATAAGCGATTAGATTGATAAGAACAAAAACTTTGCAGTGTTTTTTTGATTGAAAATCCCTTAAACCCCTTTAAGACCAATCCCTTTGATGCACTAAAGTCCGGGTCAAATTAATGCAATGTCCCTCCCCTCCGCCATAGCGCTTTTATTTTTCCACCTACAGGGCTGGTTGAGGTGTAATTTTTTGCGCCATGATCTCTAGTTGTTATTAGTATCATATTGGTGTACCAGAAAAATTTTGATCGCTTTTTATTAATGTTTTTTCTGATATATAATTAAAAAAAGAACAGCAATCCTGGTGTGTTTTTTTGTTTGTTTGTTTACACCATTCACCGTGCGGAAACAGTAATGTTATATTTTAATAGATTGGACAATTCTGCAAGATACAATATATAATATGTTTATTTATTTTAGTTTTTAAAATATTTTTATAATGGGCAAGAAGGCATATTAAACTTTTATTGGGGGGGGGGGGGGGGGGTAATACTTTTAAAAACGGGATAGCAGCTGCCTCTCATTACCTCCGGCCTCAGAAACACTGATGTGTGCGGGATCGCTCTCACTGCAGCAGTCCCGCACACATTAAAGCCCTTCAGTGTCAGGAACGTGCATATACGTATATCTATGACTGGTGACAAGAAAGGGTTAAATAGGTTATTTTCTTCTGCATGTCCATAGACTGGGGGGGGGGGGGGGACTGAATCCAGTCATACACTGCTACTATTCCCACCACAATACCATCATGGAGAGAGTGGCCCCTTTACAAGAGGGTCAAGCACCAAACAGACCTAATTAAAAGCTCATTAGAAACCCCCCCCCGCCCCCCTCCATTAGCCATCCATGTTTCATGCAAATCCATTAGCACCTAGGGTCCCTCTTCGGAAGCTTTAAATTCCTCGTCATTGCCCCAGGGATGGGAAAACATGGTGCTAATTTGTTGTTCCAAGTATCCGAACCTCAGGAATAGTCCCTACTTTTATGTTCTGGATTATTTCACATTCCTGCAAATTAGTCTTATCCGTTCTGAGAACAATTTAAGAAAAAGAAATCTCTTTTGGCATCCTGCGTATAAACTAACAAGCCTATAGACAGAAGGAAGAGTTCAGCTCATCAGCAATAAATAACTGGAAATCTCCCCGCAGGAGAAAGTCGTCCGCTCTTCCACTCCTTAATTAATAACGTTTCTTAAAAAAAAGCAAAAAAAAAAAGTGAGCCTTTAACTAGCATTTCCCAAAGGAGCAAAATAGTTGTCCCTTTTATTCTATTGTAAAGGGAACTTGACTGAAGATCTCCAAACTTGTTTAAGGATAAGGTAAGTAAATGATACTATTGTCTGCCTGGAAAGAAAAAGGCCAGTTTATCTAAAGGGGAAAAGAAGAGAAATAGAGAGCGGTAAATCACCCCAACACGGCTCAAATGAACTGAAATGGATCAAAGTAAATGGAGACATCTAAAAGCTTTTGTAAGTTGAAAGCGGCTATCTGTTGCAGGTCTTGCCTCATTAACCGCTGATAGAGACCCAGGCTCTGGCCTCCTGGAATACCTAACACCCCGTGTCTATAACAAGATGAACTCTGGGCTACGGCTTCTTACTATTTCTTTAGTCTGTTTTTCCCCCCCCTCGCGCCCTTTTTTTTTTTTGTGCGTAGAAGCCTTGACCTCAACCTCTGTTTCTCCTCCCTAGCAGAGAGACGCAGCTCAGATAGCCTGCCAAAACTCCAGCACAGGTCTTGGAAATGAACACAAGTTCAAAGACAACAAAGGGATAGCGACGTCACTTTTCTTGGGCTTGGCATGGTGCGCGCTCTTTTCACTGGGGCTCTTAAAGATTACGGCACAAAAGCCTGGTTCCAGAGGGAGAGGCCGCAGGGTTTTACAGCCAAGTACACTGCCGTTTTATAGTGAACATATATCCGTCATACTGGACGCCGGATGGCGGTCATAATTATCGCCGTTAGGAAATATCATTTTTCTGTGGCTTTAAACGGAGAAGTCTGTTACAGGCATTCCACATCAGTGTTCCATGCTTAACACGGAACGTGTGAATGCAGCCTAAGGGTGCGTTCACATGTACAGGATCTGTAGCAGATTTGATTTGCTTTGAATCTGCAACTTCAAATCTGCGCCATCAAATCTGCAGATCCTGTACGTGTGAACACACCCTAAAAGCCCGGGGGGCAAACGCCCAGGCAAATCCAACCCATACCCTGGACTTACCTGTAATTTTACTATACTGGGGCTATATTTGCTAATTAAATACACTTATATTACAGCACGGGAAATGATTATAAAGATTAAACACAGTAAGTATCTAGGTACTTACACAGGTGTGTAAGTTTTTCTTGCTGACGGGTCTGCTTTACATTTCCCCTTTAAGTTACACTGTCTTAAAGGGGTTTTCCCTATCAGCATTAAATCACCTATCTGCATGGGGAACCTGTCAATGTAAAGACTGTAAGGTAAGAGCCCAAATATAGAAAACAGAGTGTCTAATGTATCAGATATTTCCAACGTACCGATAAGAGAGACGGTTTCCTGTGATTTGTATATACCAGATATAGGTGTTATTCAGGGAAATACAGAGAACCGGCAAAAAAAAATATTCAAGCTGTTGTGCTAGACCCCTTTGACTGTCGAGGTTGCCTGTAATTCAGACCCCCACCAATGTAACACTGATCACTATTCTGAGACTAAATTGTGTCAAACTCCCAGCCGTCCAGCTGCTGCAAAAGTACAATTTCCATTATGCCTGGACAGCCAAAGGTACAGCTATATGTACATGTCCATGATGCCTATATGCGAGCAGTTAGTCAGAATAGAACCACCCTTTTAAATTCTGTGAGTAGTAAAAGAAAGGAAGCAGACAAAAGATTTATGTTCATCTTCCAAAACTCTCCACTAAACGAAATAATACGGAATGCCATAAACCGGCACTGGTTTTTACTCGAAAACGACCCCGATCTACATGAGATTGCTAGTCGCAAACCTTGCATAACACATAGAAAGAACAAGACGATAGGGGACATGCTTAGCGGCAATGCAGACCAGACTAGAAAATGTAACTGGCTAAATACGTCCCTACCGCCGGGGAACCGCAAGTGCGGTCAGTGTAATTACTGTACCCAAATGTTATGCACTGCATACATACATCTAGGAGATAAAGACTGTTTCATCACTTTATTACCTGTAAAACCACATACACAGTATACGCAATATTATGTGCTTGTAGGAGATACTATATCGGAAAGACGAAGCGCCCCCTATGGACCAGATACAGGGAGCACATGTACTCCGTACGCACTGGCAAGGGGGTGCCCCGTCTTATCGACCACATCCGAAAGGAACATGGGGGTAATACAAAATGTATTAAATTTCTTGGGCTGGAAAGAGTTAACTCCGGCAGAAATGGTGGAGACCAGCACCAAACCCTACTTAGGAGAGAGTCTCTATGGATTACAGGTTTGGAAGCTACGGGCCCCTTAGGCCTAAACGAAAGAAATGATTTAACTGTGTTCTTATGATACTCTGTTGCTAAATGTATATGTTTTTAATTGTCACTAGTCACGTGATTCTACCTGTATCTATTTCACTCCCCTTCCTGTTGCACGGCGCATGCTCTCGGCTAGACGACAGGCCCCAGTGGCCAGAAACGGCCGTCGCCATTAGAGACATGTCACGCACCTCCCCCCTCCCTGCCACTTCACATTTATGAAATAAAGATGGAATAAAGATCTGCTATCAAGCGACTGGTGAGTGCTGGAAAATTTTCTTTTCTCCCTGCATCATTACATTGACTTTTTATCTATCCGTACACCACTAGGCAGATATCTTTATTAGAGTGGCGATCCACCTGCATTTACCTAGAGCTCCCTTGAATCGGCGAGACTGAATGTTGCTCCGGCTGTGCTGAGGTCTTTACCCGCTCTATTACCCCAAAGCTATATGTACACTGTGCTGGATAATGTGCCGAATACTGTGAGAACGCTGTACTAGATACTGTGCGTGCGCTGGATCCTTTGTATACACTGTGCTGGATACTGTGCATAAGCAGTGGTGGATACTGTGCATAAGCTGTGTCGGATACTGTACATAAGCTGTGCCGGATACTGTGAGTGCGCTGTACCGAATACTGTGCGTGCACTGTGCCAGGTACTGTGCATGCTTTGTGCTGGATACTGTGCCTGTGTTATGTTGGATCCTGTGCCGGATACAGTGCTTGTGCTGTGCTGGATATTTTGCACACGCTGTGCCGGAAACTGTGCATGTTCTGTGCTGGATACTGTGCGTGCGCTGTGCTGGATACTGTGCATGCGCTGTGCCCGATACTGTACATGTGCTGGATACTGTGTGTGCGCTAGATCCTTTGTGTACACTGTGCAGGAAACTGTGCATGCACTGTGCCGGATACCTTGCTTGTGCTATGCCGGATACTGTGCATGCACTGTGCCGGATACTGTGCCTGCGCTGTGGCGGATACTGTGCATGCACTTTGCCGGATACTGTACATGCGATGTGTTAGATACTGTACATGCACTTTGCCGGATACTGTACATGCGCTGTGCTGGATACTGTGCATGCACTGTGCCGGATACTGTGCCTGCGCTGTGGCGGATACTGTGCCTGCGCTGTGCTAGATACTGTACATGCACTATGCCAGATACTGTACATGCGCTGTGTTAGATACTGTACATGCACTATGCCGGATACTGTGCGTGCGCTGTGCCAGATACTGTGGGTGCACTGTGGTGAATAGCGTACGCTGTACAGGCCACCTCCCCATACTTTCTGCAGCATTGATACATCACATGATGCTTTTGTTTTGGGCATGTGAGGTGGCGAGGGTATTAAGCCTCCCCAGACAGGTCCGTGTATGGGATACAGTTACACACATTCCTCCATGTTGTTTTTCTACTCCCCAAATTCTTCTACATGCTTGTCCTTTTCCTCTTCCTTCTCTCCGGGTCTCTCTCTTCCTATTAAACAGGCTGCATGTGTGTTTCTAAAGACTCCATCTGGCCTAGCTTTGAGAACGGCAATAATTACAAGCCGATGATGGACATGGAAAAAAAGACCCGCTGAGCGAGCTCATAAAGGGATACAGGCTGGGACAGCAGGGAAATTACAGACTAAAAAGCATTTTAACTCAAACATTTAGAGTTCTTAATCACAGTCTTTAAATGTTGATAAACACTGATGGATTTTATAGACCGGAACTTATGACAAGAATACCCGGTTCTGGGGGATTTTTTCTCTATCATTTATAGAGTTATTTTTCTCTAAATTGATGTCGAAACAATTATTCACCCAAGAAATTGTGCACAGTAAAAAAATAATAAAAAAAAATTATAAAATGTTCTCTGCAATAAACGATGGAGGGGACAACGCTGTGAAGGGAAACAAATGGGATTATGTCATTGTTATGGGAATCTTCAGAAAGGCTCGGGCTCTGTTCATGTTTTGGGCCTATACTGGGAGCTTCTCCGGATCTCCTATATCCCACTGACACAGTAAACCAAACAATATGCGCTCTTCTGCATAGTAGATCATTGAGATTTCTTATTGAATGTTAAAGCCTGCCTGGAACCTTAAAAAAAAAAATCTGATATGTCCTAGGGAAGAGTCAAATGTTTTTATTGATCAGGGTCGGATCATAAGTGTGAGCAAAAAGAGAAGCATTCTACCACACACTTCTCTCTGTGTCTGTGAGACCAGGGCGACCCCATAGACTTACATTGAGTCCATTCTGGTCTTTCTTGTGATCTGTTGTGTAAACTGATGACTCTATGATATATAATTGTATTTTCATCGCAGATACGCTATAATGTTATACAGACATATATCAGTCCATTGTATGAAGAAAAAACCTTTGTATGGATTTCGCTGGGTGCATGGATAGATCAGAGGATGGAGAATATTTAACTACTATCTTTAAAGGAAAAGTCTGGTGAAAATGTTTATTCAAGTATAGTATTGCCCCCCAAAAGTTAAACAAATTACCAATATACATTACGGGAAATGCTTATAAAGTGCTTTTTCCCCCTGCACTTACTACTGCATCAAGGCTTCACTTCCTGGATAACATGGTGATGTCACTTCCTGGATAACATGGTGATGTCACTTCCTGGATAACACGGTGATGTCACTTCCTGGATAACACGGCGATGTCACTTCCTGGATAACACGGCGATGTCACTTCCTGGATAACACGGCGATGTCACTTCCTGGATTACACGGTAATGTCACTTCCTGGATAACACAGTGATGTCACTTCCTGGATAACATGGTGATGTCACGGTCCGACTCCCAGAGCTGTGCGGGCTGTGGCTGCTGGAGAGGATGATGGCATGGGGATTCTCAGTGTTCCCTCAGTGTCCCCCTGCCATCATCCTCTCCAGCAGCCACAGCCCGCACAGCTCTGGGAGTCGGACCGTGACATCACCATGTTATCCAGGAAGTGACATCACTGTGTTATCCAGGAAGTGACATCACTGTGTAATCCAGGAAGTGACATTACCGTGTTATCCAGAAAGTGACATCACCATGTTATCCAGGAAGTGAAGCCTTGATGCAGTAGTAAGTGCAGGGAAAAAAGCACTTTATAAGAATTTCCTGTAATAAGTGTATATTGGGGATTTGTATAACTTTTGGGGAGCAATACAATACTTTAATAAAAATTATTGCTGAACTTCTCCTTTGAGGCCCTATTAAAACATCTGCAAATATGTCCGCATAGGGTTAATGTATTTCAACGGCCCCACTCACACATTCGTAGGTGTGTACAGGACTGTGATTCGTCCCGCAAAAAAAAAGCACAGGCCTTAGTGCAGACCAATATTTCTCAGCGGACACACCAATAAAACTCTATGGGATCTGTATTTTTGCGGCTGTAATCCACTAAAATACGGATCCGCAATCCACAAACAGCGACTAGATTATTATTGAGTACATGTTTTCATTTTTGCGGATCAGCAAAAATCACACATTCAATAGAGATGGAATTTTGTGGATTAGGGATGAAAAATATACCGACGTGTGAATAGACCCTTAAGTATAATCTGACAACTTTCTGCTGTTATATGCTTATTTACAAGGACTCAATAACATGGTCTCCTGTGCTACTGTGTTCTGGCAAACAAGCATTTACCAGTGGCCCAAATGTAGTCACTAGCAGACCTCTATATATGTACAGAATGCAGATGTATGGCTAGGATGTACCGCTTAATACAGTGTAAACCCAGCCTTAAACTTTTACACATATATAACTCGCCAGATTCACCATCTAAGTGCTGTTGTCTCCACAAACTTTGCATAAATTAGCGAAGAAATTCCCTCTTGTGTTTACAAGACAGCTCACTGAGGGATCAGCTTACATGCTGCCTATACAATTTGATTATAATGGGTAGGGCAAAAAGGAAGATGGGAGGGGAAAACGACCAAATGCAAACAGTGAAGGAAAAAGGGACTCCACAAATATACTGAGAGTATTAGATCTCACCCAGTGTTTGATTCACAGCTTGGACTGCTCAGTACTGCTCTATAATGTGTAATGTATACACCAAGCTCTGTGATGAAACATGAAACCACCACATACATCCAAAGCCTTTTGGTTTGTGGTGTTTTGGACCAGTGTTTTGTTTTCTTACACCTATAATGCAGTATGGTGTTTTTCAGGTGTTGGTCCGAACAGAGTTCGGTTCGGGTTCGTGCAAACCCGAACCCTCGGTAATGATTCCCGCTGTCTGCCCGCTCCGTGCAGCAGGCGGACCGCCTGGAAAACTGGGATACAGCCATAGCCATAGGCTGTATCCCAGTTTTCCAGGCGTTCCTCTCGCTGTATCCGCCCACTCCACGGAGCGGGCAGACAGCGGGAATCTGATGCTGAGCGTTCGGAACCATCCCTAGTGTTTTTCATTAGTATTTTCCCCAAGATTTAAAATAAAATAAAAAATGCATGCATGAAATATCAATAAACATAAAATATATAAAATGCCGCATGAAATGCACTAAAAACAGCTTTTTTTCTTCAAAAAAGTGTTCTTCTTGGCCTCGGTTTATGTCCGATACAGCTGCATTTATCTAATGAAGATTTTTTTTTTTAACCCAATCACCCATAAAGTAATAGAAGGAATAGCTCCTAATATGCAGAATGTTTTTGAGCTTTGGGCAAAACCAATGTTACATAAAACCCTGATCCATCCACCGACTGCTAAACATCTGTTCAGCTATGAAACTTTTTTTTTTTTTTAAAACCACTGAGACAAGAGTTTAACAACAAAATTTCATCTAAGCCGATGACTAATAAAACAGGGTCACATATAAGATAATAATAAACTTTCCAGCACCCCCCCCCCCATTCCGTGTATGACCCTAACACACATCACATGACACACACAGCTACCTTTTTTTTTTTTTTTTCCTTTACCATACAGGCCGGAATTGTTCCCAACAAAAGAAGCATGAATCGTTGAGAACCATATATTAAAATGCAAGACAATTTGGCTAGTTTTTCATTAGGTCGCTGAGTGAAAAGAGTAAGCTCGTCTTTTTCCCAAGGTGCTCGGATAACCAAAATGCATGTGAGCCCACGCAGTCCTTTCTAGCACCAATAAGCCGACCACCGGGAGGATTGTACCTTCCCCGGCCTTTTTATACTGTCACTTGTGTCTTTTGTTTACTTGGGAATCTGGAATAACTTGATGTATTCCTCTAAGCACTCCCCCAATCATTACCATCAGCCTTGCTGCCTTCTCTCCCCCACCTAGCAGTTCCCAGTAACCTTTTCATGGAACGTTGACTGCCAAGCCAAGAGACTGTCCAGAAGAAACCCCAATCTTATCCAAATACAAACTGCTGATAAATTGCTCTAAACAAAGGGCCAGGCTCTCAGAATTATACGGCAAGGGTCACCGCCGATACTGATAAGACCATGGTAAATGTTTCACTTAGTTCTGCAATATCTGTTACCCATTTTATAATGAGCCTCCCGTTTTCTTTTTTCTTTTTTTTAAATGTAAATATTTCTGGCTTAAAAAAAAAAAAAAAAAGCCAAATTCCAGTAGTAAAACTTTCTGCCATACAGATGTCCCACTTGTAATCAGCTTGGCAAGTTTCTGACAACCACATGTATACATGGTAAGTGATGAGATACTGAGGAAATTACCATTTCTGTTGCTAATAGCTACTCAGATTGGAACAATAAGTGCTCACTGATTTAACCCCTTGAGGACCAAGCCCAAAATGACCCAAAAGACTGCGCCAATTTTAATTTTTGCAGTTTCATTTTTTTTTCCTCCTCCCCTTCTAAGAGCTCTAACACTTGCAGTTTGCTATCTACATGTAAGGGCTTGTTTTTTACAGGAGTAGTTTGTATTATTTGTAATGGCGTCTTTCATTCTACCATAACATGTATGATGGAACCCCAAAATTATTATTTATTTATGAAAATATAATTGGGTGAAATTGGAAAAAAGAATGCAATATGGTAACATTTGGGGGGGTTCCTGTGTCTACGTAATGTACTACACGGTAAAAGTGACAAGATACCATTATTCTATGGGTCAGTCTGAACACAACCATATGCAGGTTACATAGGTTCTCTAATGTTCTATATATCCTTTTTTTTTGCAATTAATTATTAATAAAATGGGCCTATTGTGACTCTTCTAACTGTTTTAGTTTCTCATCTATGGGGCTGTATGGTTTTTTTTTGCGCCACGATCTCTACTTTTTATTAACAATATTTGCGTAGCTCGGACGTTTTGATCACTAATATATATATATATATATATATATATATATATATATATATATATATATATTTATTTATTAAGAAAAAAAAAACCGGCAATGGTGGTGCTTTTTTCCCTCTTTTCGTTTACACAGCCCGCCGTACAGGATGATGATTGTTATATTTTAATAGTTCGGACAATTACGCACGCTATGATATCTAATATGTTTAATTATTTATTTTTATGTGTTTTATTTATATTATGGGATAGGGGGTGATTTTAACTTTTATTGGGGGAGGGGTTTTAAGGTATTTTTAAAAACAATAACAACCAGGTACTGATGATTTAATTACCTTTTCCACAAGGGCCCTGTGGATTTATTTTATTCTATTTTTTGATATTTTTATTATGTGTGATTAAATTATAGGAGCCTTTTCATGGTGTCTTCAGGGATGTGTTTTCTGGTGATTATAGTTCTCCTCTCTATGCATTTTTAGGGTGTGCATTTTTACCTTGTTACCTCGACACCAGTTTATGTTAGGTATTAGTGAACTACACTTTTCCCCTTTTTTGTGTAATATTTTTAAAAACTTTTAAACTTTTTGTTAACACATTTTAAGTCCCCCTGGGGGACGTTTACATGCAATCAATAGATTGATTTCCACAGGTGGCAGACTCAATGAGCAGAGCGCCGATCAGACCACATGGAGGAAGGTTAGAGACCTCTGGCGGTGCGGCACAGCGATTGGGACCCCCGTGGTCACACTGTGGGGGTCCCGATCGGTAAGTGACAGGAGCTGCTCCTGTCATACTTAAACGCCGGGATCTATGCAGACTATCATTAACGGTGAGAGCTCCGGAGCACAATTCTTATCTCAGGACGTACCTGTATGCTCAGGATCATCTGGTGACAGGCGGCCAGGTACGCCCTAGGTCAAACTAGGGGTTAAAGGGATGTTTTCCTAAAGCTGCCCATACACCTTCAAACACTGTAGTCTGAATGATGATTGAGCCAACAGTTATCTCTCCTGCCCTCCCCCATACAAATGACCAAAAGTATGTGTGTTCTCTATAGGGGGGGGGGGGGCAGCTCTGGTGTCGGTTTAGAGGCCTATTACATGGGACGATTATCGTGAAAATTATCGTTATATAATTTGACTTTAAATGATAATTGTTTTATATAAATGCAGGAAACTATCAAACGACCAATGAGAAATCGTTCATTTGCTGCTGACACCAAAAGCATTGTTACTCGTTCGCTGTAATTCCGCAGCTGATTTTTTTCTTTTATAGAATAGGCATTTAGACAAGAAGAGATTGGGTTTGTATATATGTTGTGTGAATATTCGTAATTGCCTTCATATTTATATCCTGTGACCAATGTGTATACACTGAAAGAACGATTAACAACGATTTTTTTTTGTTTTGTTAATCTTTTTTTTTTTTTTTTTTTTCAAATATTTATTAATATTAATAAATGTTAAAATATTTTAAAGGACATTTCAGGGTGGTTGAACAAATATTGCAAAGAATACAGGAGGAAACAAAGTACTGGACCAAATAAACCATTTCCAGAAAAATCCTCCTCTCTTGATGTCCGAGGAACATATCCATAACCATAGTATATACGGGTTCAGTCAAGCCAACTTTAGGTAAATGAAGAGAAAGATGGGGGGAGAGTAAGGGGGAGGGGTTAAAGCAAAGAGAAAGGAAGGAAGATTGGGAGGGAGAAGGGGCAGGGGGGTAAGGGTTTTCTCGTCCACTCGCACCTAGACCCGCTGTGTCGGGGAGATCAGTGAGGTAGGGCTATCCGGAGGTGTGCGTGTCAGCAGGTTTATAGGAGCGAAGTATTTAGAGTTTAGCCAGGGTTGCCAAATTTTCAGATAGTGGTCATGTGACCTAGTGGTCCAGCTGGAGAACTCTTCAAACCTACTAATTTGATTAATTTTATTGATCCACTCAGTGTGGGGGTGGGTTAGTCTGGTACCATTTTAGGGTGATCAGTGATTTTGCCACCGCCGACATACGTGAGGCCAAATTGAGTTTTGATGGGGTATATTCCGTGGACATAAGTCCCAATATAATCATCTGCGGAGTAAGTTTTTAAGAGGAAGTCAGAACTTCCAATATGGACAATCACATAGACTTTCATTAAGCGGCTGATCGCTGCTACTTTTACATGGGTCAATTATGAGCTGAATGAGTGTAAAAGGCTTTAAAGTGGAACTTTCAGCAGGTTAGACTAATCTAACTTTCTGATATCGCTCTATTGCACACTAAAGCTGCGTCTTACCGTCCTTCCGATGCAGAAAGTAGTTTGCTCCATGGCCCGGTGAGACCATTAGGAGAACTGGGGAACCTTGTAGGAGCACTGCCTGCCCCCATAGTGCTGATCTGGCCCACTCCATTCATTATCATTAGAAAGGGGCAGGCCAAATGCAGGCGGAACTGCGCTATGGGGGCGGGCAGTGCTCCTTATGGTCTCACTGGACCACGGAGAAAACTACTAACTGAACTGGAACCGAGGAAGGTAAGAGACATAACATTATCCACGGCATCTCCTGTGCAATAGGAACATATTAGGTGAGGTGGTTAGTTTAATCTACCCTGCTGATAGATCCCCTTTAACACTTACAGAGTTTCTTGGTTCTGAATAAAAATAAAAAATAAAAAAACAAAAACACCCTACAGTGTATTGACAAAGGTCATCTGGAGGGTGAAGTAGTTGTATTTATTCTCTATGTTTTACTGTATAAAGATTATTTTTTTTTTTTTTACTACACTTGCAGATTTGTTTGGATAACATGGATCGGCATCTTAGAGGAACGATCCCTAAAGTAACATGTGTTTTTGCCATATCCACATCACAATGGGCAAACCCAAACATAGCTGCTCCGGAGGTAACAAGTTCTTTTTATGTTTCTGAAATTCTGCCAATAGCAAGCTGCAAGTGCACAATGAAGTGCCAATAAACGCTCCATGTTATACTTGTTGTCTTTTAGACAGACTATGATTCCAGTCTGACTAAGGAGAATTTCTGGTTAATTAAACATCCAAGAAATCTAATAAATCATCTCTTTTTTTCTCTTTATTACAGGTGTACGGCTGCTTCCAAGATCCTTGATCCAAGAAGAATATAAACCAGGGCACTGCTGTGATATGACCTAGATGTGATATCTTCTGGAAGGGTTCAATGAGAATTGCAATGTCATAGCTGCACGCTAACCGTGTAAGAGGGGCGAGATCAGGTCATACAGAGGGGGACGTTCTCTTCTCTCCTAGGCACATGCTTCTCTGTGCTGCACACAATACAACAGATTTACTAAAACTAATATACAAATCTGGAAAATTAGACTAGACAGTCTAAAAAAGCACAAGGATCCGGAATGTGGCTTTTGATGTTTTATGCACTTTTGTCTAACTTTACACCATCAACTAACTGGCTTAAAAGGGGTACTCCATCTGGGACCCCATTTTTCAGCAATGTCTGGGGAGAGGGCAAGTGAAAACAATAACATGCGCTTATCTCCAGCTCTGCCACTCACAGTCTGCCGACCCGGTCCCCCCCATGTCTGGTCGCTGCCTGATCTTGAGACGGGATGTGGCAGCCATTCAGCAGCTGTAGCAGCGTCCTGCCTCTGCCACTGAATGGCTGAGCGGTCCTGCCACGTCACATCTCAACAGAGTGGAGTAATGTGAGTAGCAGTGCTGGAACCAGGGAGGCAAGTGGATCCTACGGTTTTCGCTCACCCACTCCCTGGGCAATGACCAAAAAGGGGTCCCAGACGGAGTACCCAAGTCTACATGGCCCAGCAACAGGTCCTGTTAAAAGCTGTATATGTGCCATATATCCCCTTTAAGGCTACATTTGATGTCAGGAATGTGCAGAAATTGGGTCTGTTTTTACTTTTGTGTGACACACCCGCTTGCTTCTCAGCTTCCTGGCAATGCAGGAGTTAAGCTGATCACTGCTAGACTTGATTATGCAGCTGAGTAGGTCATTTGACTGACTGGTTTCTCTACTTGTCTGGAAGCTGGAACATCAGAGGGCCCGTTCTATGGGGATGCGGACCGGGCTCGTGTTCAGCATAAAAGAAAGCTAGACCAGTCTCTCAGCGCTGGCTATTAGGTTAATACCCTGGTCCCAGCTCCCCCTGTCTATTCCTGCGATCCCTGTCCTAACTCCCTCTGCTTGCTCGACTTTGTTACCTGACCTTTTGCTTGACTTTTTGACTGACTGTTACTTGATTTTGTACTACGCTGCCCGGTTTGTTCTGACCTTGCTTGTTTGACTATCCGATATTCTGTTTGTTTGTCTGTCTTGTTCTGTGTGCACGTATTTAGCATAGGGAACGTCTTCGTGGTTGTCCACGGCTGCCTAGGGCCGCTTGAGGCAAGTAGGTAGGGACAGTTGGTGGGTTTAGCATAAGGGCTCCCTGTCGTGTCTTGTCCCTGCCTCCCCTGTCCTGACATTTGAGCATTTTTTGGAGTGCACTTCAGTGCACAGGCATAAGATGGATATTTTGGACCACAAATACCTCCATTTTGTCTATAAAAGTTGCATGGTATCCTTACCAGGACATATTACAGCTGCTTTAGGCGGAAATAACTTATTTCTGGCGCATATTTCGCATGTAAATGCTTTAAAGCACATGTTGAATTGCAAGCAAAAATATGCAGCAAAAAATTTTTTAAAAAAAGCTGCAAATCTAAAAAAAAAATTAAAAACTCAGACTCATTTCGCTTGTAAGACGCGCCTCAAAATCCACTGTGTAGAGGAGTTCAGTATAAATACATTTTCCCCAGTAGGGTAACCTTTTTGTTGGCTTTGGGGCGTCACTCCTAGTCCATATGACCCTGACACCCGGCTGATTTCATACCTACCATTTATAAGTAAGAAAATTCTTATATTTCTGGACTAACAGCTAGAACTTCCTTCTTTTTGTTGCCTTCTTGAAGTAATGGCGGCATATTTCATCCAGCTTCATTTACAAACAATCCGGTCTCTGCCCTCTTGTTAGCAGATACGCCTGTTAAGACTTGATTGTAGCCGAGCGGTCAGTACAGAGAGCCATCTGCTTAACGTAACTTGTTCCCTTAACAAAAGGGCCACATAATCCGGTCTCCACGCTGCGGCCACCAGATGAGTCGGCCTGATAATTCGATGTAGCATCTCGACAATAACAGGTGGACGCTCTCAAAACAAAACTGGTAGAATGTTTTTCTTCTGTGATAATTAAATCATATATATTACCATTAAATATAATCAAGAGCAAGTGGTTGACTAATAGCATTTCCTGTGACCTACAGGCAGGATGAAGATCAGAGATTTTCTAAAAACTTGCAGATATTGTCATTTTTTTTCCCCCCTCTGCAATTTCCTCTAATTGACATCAGATGCCTAAGTGTAGCATTTATTGTGGTGATAGAATTGGAAAGAAGAATTGGATGCAGTGTTGTTTAGGGCCGGCTTGCCTATTTAATATTTAGTTTCCTCTTATTATTTTACCATCTAAATATCTTACAGAATCCCTTCTCCATCACCGCTCCTGGGCTTCCGGGCCGTATGTCAGATAATACATCTTATCTGCGCCTCTTTAGCTATACAATTATGTACACTAAGTCATTGTTCCCGCTTGTATGTGAGGAATGTATGCTTTATCTGCGGCTGCTACACCTCTCTGCTCGGCATCGCTGCTTTACGGAGCCGCATTTACATTTTTATGGAAACTAAATGTTACATTGATGAAATGAAAAAAGAATTTACCTATAACGTGTGGACACCCAAATCTACTGAATATCTCATTTACTGACATCACAACAACATTTGTTTCATCTGAAGTATTATACGGGACGTAACTCAAACTCAGGATCAGTAATGTAATGTATGTATATAGTGACCCCACCAGCAGAATAGTGAGTGCAGCTCTGGAGTATAATACAGGATGTAACTCAGGATCAGTAATATATGTACACATATATCTACATATGTCTACAATGTATTTGCATGAAAAATGAATGAAAAATTATATTTAAAAGTGAATGCATGCTTTTAATCAATGTCTTAAAACAAGAATAAATGCAAGAAAATCTGAAGGAATACTAAAGAACCTAAAAACACTTCCTTCACATGAAAGTAAAATGGTGGAGGTAGAAACTAACCCTGGCCATTGGCAAGATTAAAAACTCTAAGGCCGCATTCACATGTTCTGTGTCTCGCACGGAACACGGATGTGGAAGGCCTGTAACTGACTCCCCAACACACAGGCATCTGTGATAAGATGCTGGGAGCGGGGGAACTGTACAGATATGCGCCGCTCCGTAATGAAGCAGCCATGCAGCACTGTCATTACAGCGCGGCACATATCTGTACAGTTCCCCCGCTCCCAGCATCTTATCACAGATGGGGGGGGGGGGGGGGGAAAGAGTCCGTTATAGGCATTCCACATCCGTGTAAATGTGGCCTCAACCTGTACATGTATGTAACCCTTTAAGGACCAGGCAAATTATCATTGTTGTACTTCTGCTTTTTCCTCCTTGTGTTTAAAGGGTCACAGCTCTCGCCTTATTTCACCTACAGACCCTCATGAGCCCTTATTTTTTGCGACACCAATTTTACTTTGCAATGACAGACTTATTTCTTCCATAAAATATGCTGCGCAGAGAAATTTTAACAATTTTTTTTTTCATTCATCCTGACGTTATCGACGTCCTCACGTCAATAGGAAACTTATATAAATTTTATTTTATTTAACGGAGTTAAAAAAAAAACGATATCTTTTTTTTAAAAAATGTTTAAAATTGCTCTGTTACCATCCTAAGGCCAGGTTCACACTATAAAACAACGTCCGTATTTCATAATGTGAACCTGCCCTTTTAGCGCTTTTATTTCTTGGTCTTTGGGGCTATTTGAGGTGACATTTTAAGCGCCATGATCTAAACTCTATATCGTTAGCATGCTTGTGTACATGCGACTTGATAATTGATAATTTTTTATTCAATTTTTTCTGGATTTGGTGTGACCAAAAATCTGCAATTTTGTATGAGCCCTCTTTGCACCCCCTTAGGGACTAGTTAATATGCACGTGTGCAGGGGCGGGCTGGGCCGGGGGGCAAGGGGGCATGTGCCCCCCGGGCTGGTCTTCCCCACCAATGAGTGGGCCGCGACCCGTGGCCGACCCTCTGCTATAATTGAGACTGAAAGAATAGCGCGGCCGGCCGCCGCGCTATTCCCTCAGTCTCTTTCAGGCCGCCTGATCCCCCCCCAGTAGCCGCAGACGTGCCGCGCGCAGGCACGTCTGCAGGCACCTACATCAGGTCCCCAGCGGTGACGTCACTTCCCTGACGCGCCGCTGAGGACCTGAGAACGGAGAGAGGAGCCGCCTTGCTGCAGCAGCAGGGAGAAGCTGCTGCAGACTGAAGATCCGGCCCGAGGAGAGGTGAGTTGTTTATCTTATTTTTTTTTTTTTTTAAACCCCTTCAGGGAGGATGCTTAGGGGGGGTGTTTTATGAGGGAGGATGCACAGGGGGGCTATTCTATTAGGGGGGGGGGGGATGCACAGGGGGGCTATTCTATTAGGGGGGATGCACAGGGGGGCTATTCTATGAGGGGGGATGCACAGGGGGGCTATTCTATTAGGGAGGATGCACAGGGGGCTATTCTATTAGGGAGGATGCACAGGGGGCTATTCTATGAGGGGGGATGCACAGGGGGGCTATTCTATTAGGGGGGGATGCACAGGGGGCTATTCTATGAGGGAGGATGCACAGGGGGGCTATTCTATTAGGGGGGATGCACAGGGGGGCTATTCTATTAGGGGGGATGCACAGGGGGGCTATTCTATGAGGGGGGATGCACAGGGGGGCTATTCTATTAGGGGGGATGCACAGGGGGCTATTCTATGAGGGGGGATGCACAGGGGGGCTATTCTATTAGGGAGGATGCACAGGGGGGCTATTCTATTAGGGAGGATGCACAGGGGGCTATTATATTAGGGGGGATGCACAGGGGGGCTATTCTATTAGGGAGGATGCACAGGGGGCTATTATATTAGGGGGGATGCACAGGGGGCTATTCTATTAGGGGGGATGCACAGGGGGGCTATTCTATTAGGGAGGATGCACAGGGGGCTATTCTATTAGGGGGGATGCACAGGGGGCTATTCTATTAGGGGGGATGCACAGGGGGCTATTCTATTAGGGGGGATGCACAGGGGGCTATTCTATTAGGGGGGATGCACAGGGGGCTATTCTATTAGGGAGGATGCACAGGGGGGCTATTCTATTAGGGAGGATGCACAGGGGGCTATTCTATTAGGGGGGATGCACAGGGGGGCTATTCTATGAGGGGGGATGCACAGGGGGGCTATTCTATGAGGGGGGATGCACAGGGGGGCTATTCTATGAGGGGGGATGCTTAGGGGGGCTGTTCTATGAGGGGGGATGCACAGGGGGGCTATTCTATAAGGGAGAATGCACAGGGGGGCTATTCTATAAGGGAGAATGCACAGGGGGGCTATTCTATAAGGGAGAATGCACAGGGGGGCTATTCTATAAGGGGGGATGCACAGGGGGGCTATTCTATATGGGGGGATGCACAGGGGGCTATTCTATATGGGGGGATGCATAGGGGGGCTATTCTATATGGGGGGGATGCATAGGGGGGCTAATTTATTAGGGGGGATGCACAGGGGGGCTATTCTATAAGGGAGAATGCACAGGGGGGCTATTCTATAAGGGGGGATGCACAGGGGGGCTATTCTATATGGGGGGATGCACAGGGGGCTATTCTATATGGGGGGATGCATAGGGGGGGCTATTCTATATGGGGGGGATGCATAGGGGGGCTATTCTATATGGGGGGATGCATAGGGGGGGCTATTCTATATGGGGGGGATGCCCAGGGGGGCTATTCTATAAGGGAGAATGCACAGGGGGGCTATTCTATAAGGGGGGATGCACAGGGGGGCTATTCTATAAGGGGGGATGCACAGGGGGGGGCTATTCTATAAGGGAGAATGCACAGGGGGGCTATTCTATAAGGGTGATGCACAGGGGGGCTATTCTATAAGGGGGATGCACCGGGGGGCTTTTCTATAAGGGAGAATGCACAGGGGGGGGGGGGGGGCTATTCTATATGGGGGATGCACAGAGAGGCTTTTCTATATGGAGATATGTGCACGGGGGGGGGGCTATTCTATATGGAGGGATGTACAGCAGGGGGGCTATTCTATATGGGGGATGTACAGCAGGGGGGCTTTTCTATATGGAGAGATGTGCAGCGGGGGGGGGGGGGCATTCTATATGGAGGGATGTACAAATGAGGATGTTGCTGGAGCAAGAAGCCTAAAATGTCTGTCTGACAGATCCCGTGGAGAGGAGTCCTGGCCAGAGAAGCCTTCATGATGGCCGGAGCCAGATGGAGAAGAAAAAGAAAAGTGGACGTCTCTTCATGCAGAGAAGACGCCTACTGTGAGTCACTGAATGTAACTGCTTTATAATCACTTATAAGGTCTTATAACTTATCAGGGGTCTCAAACTCCGTCCCTCCAAGTGTTGCAAAACTACAATTCCCATCATGCTTTATCTGTCCAGTCATGATGGGATTTGTAGTTTTGTAACAACTGGAGGGACGGAGTTTGACAAGTGTGCTCTATTGTCTGTGTTCTTATACCTGAGATAGATAGATAGATAGATAGATAGATAGATAGATAGATAGATAGATAGGAGTTAGATAGGAGATAGATAGATAGAAGATAGGAGATAGATAGATAGGAGATAGATAGATAGATAGATAGATAGATAGATAGATAGATAGATAGATAGATAGGTGATAGATAGATAGGAGATAGATAGGAGATAGATAGGAGATAGATAGATAGGAGACAGATAGATAGGAGATAGATAGATAGATAGATAGATAGATAGGAGATAGATAGATAGGAGATAGATAGGAGATAGATAGGAGATAGATAGATAGATAGATAGATAGATAGATAGATAGATAGATAGATAGATAGGAGATAGATAGATAGATAGGAGATAGATAGTAGGAAGTGGCTATCTAGCAGCTCATTATGTATCTTCGATTACACATGATATCTCGACCAGCAGACACATTTTAATAATGAGAACCTTCTATGGCAGGGGTCTCAAACTCGCGGCCCTCCAGCTGTTGCAAAACTACAATTCTCATCATGCCTGGGACAGCCAAAGCAAAGCTTTGGCTGTCCCAGGCATGATGGGAATTGTAGTTTTGCAACAGCTGGAGGGCCGCAAGTTTGAGACCCATGTTCTATGGGGATGATCCTGGTATTTGTACAGTGGATGTTAGTTAGTAATGGCGGCGGTGGTGAAGGGGTTGTGATATTTGTTTCTTTTATACTGGTATTATTGGTCTGGGTATACTGGATCTCAGTTATGGTTTGGTGGTATTAGTTAGTATAGGGTGGTAATGGTTGTGGTCACAGTGATAATATATGTTTCTTATATAGTGGTGTATTTGATTTGGTCAGTAACGGTATATAACTGTATCAGTTCTGTTCTGGGGTCACATCCACATACTGAGCCCCCACAGAACTCTGTATTCTGATCTCCCACAAAGCCTCCAGTATACAATACACCAAGAATCCTCCAAGTACAACAGCTGCAAACACTACAACTTCCAGCATTTACTGACAGTCTGCAGCCCTCAGGATATGCTGGGAGTTGTAGTACCTCCTCTGATAACAGCTGATGCTGTAGAGATTCAGGGCTGATGGTTGTAACATGATAAGAGAACCAGAAGGGCATTGTAAATGATTACAGCACTGATAACAGGGTCACCAGGTACACAGCATGGTACCTTAACCCTGGTGCATTCACACAGACAGATTTAGCTGACAGATTTTTGAAGCCAAAGCCAGGAATGGAGTTGAAAAGAGGAGAAATCTCAGTTTTTCCTTTATTACCTGTTCTCTGCTTATAGTCTGTTCCTGGCTTTGGCTTCAAACATCTGTCAGATAAATCTCTCTGTGTAAAGGCCCCCTAAGGTACTATGCTGTGCACCTGAGCTAGGTTCCCTTTAATCCAATAGATATATATCCTGGGATAGCTCTCATTACATACTATATAGCATGTGAGAGACCACTAGGTTTAAAGAAGTACTCAGGGGCTTGAGACATTTCATCCGGAGGTGAGACAATTACAAGGGCTTTTCGTGGCTGGGAACACTGGCCACAATACTATAATTCTGTGGCGCATGTGGTATCTTCCTTTCCCGCACTTATTTGGGGAGGGTAATACCAGGTAAGGGCCAGAGTGGTCCTTAAAGGATGGGCCGCTAGCCTGCCAGTCAAGGGCCAGTGCCGTGTGCTTGCCCCCCAGGCTAAAATCTGCCAGCCAGCCCCTGCACGTGTGGGTTCCTTAGACCCTTGCTAACAGGCTGGAAGGACCAGTTATGGGATGAACACAGGTATTAAACAGATTTTTTGGCAAGTTTCAGACTATGTTCCCACTACATAATAACCAACGGCCTTTGTTTTAAATGAAAAATTGCATTGACGTCTATAGACAACAGTTAGAAATAAATGACACAAAAATTTGCCGTAGCCAAACAACACTCGTTGCTCAATACATTGTGCGAAACAACGGCCGTTGTTTGCACTGACTTCAGTGTAAATCATTGCATTAGGAAAAGAATGGCTGTTTTATTTGAAAACAATGGCCGTTCTTTTCATAAAAAATAGTATTTGAACATAGCCTTAACCCCTTAAGGACAGAGCCAATTTTGTTTTTTTGCGTTTTCGTGTTTTCCTCCTTGTGCTTAAAACGCCATAGCACTTGCATTTTTTCACCTAGAAACCCACATGAGCCCTTATTTTTTTCATAAAGTACACTGCAAAAACCAGAAAAAAAAAATGTTTGGTGAAATAGAAAAAAAAAATGCATTTTGTTTATTTGGGAGGTATTTGTTTTTACGCCGTTCGCCCCGGGGTAAAACTGACTTGTTATATATGTCCGTCAAGTTGTTACAATTACAACGATATATAACAACATGTATAACTTTTATATTATCTGATGGCCTGTAAAAAATTCAAACCATTGTTAACAAAAATATGTTCCTTAAAATCGCTCCATTCCCAGGCTTATAGCGCTTTTATCCTTTGGTCTATGGGGCTGTGTCAGGTGTCATTTTTTGCGCCATGATGTGTTCTTTCTATCGGTACCTTGATTGCGCATATACGACTTTTTGATCGCTTTTTATTACAATTTTTCTGGATTTGATGCAACCAAAAATGCGCAATTTTGCACTTTGAGATTTTTTTGCGCTTACACCGTTTATCGTGCGAGATCAGGAATGTGATTAATTAATAGTTCAGGCGATTACGCACGCGGTGATACCAAACATGTTTATTTATTTATTTTCATTTATAACATGGGAAAAGGGGGGTGATTCACACTTTTATTAGGGGAGGGGGCTTTTTATTAATAACAACTTATAGTACTTATACTACAAGCCCCCCTGGGGTTAGGGTTATTCCCCACCGAGTATAGGGTTATTCCCCCTGGGGGACTTCTAGTATAAGCACACTGATCTGAGATCTATGCTGTAAAGTTATGCAGCATAGATCAATGAGATAGGCACTGGACTGCTTCCGGCTGCTGCAGCCGGAAGCAGTCTAGTGCCAAGTCAGGATCAGCGCCATAACGGCGCAGACACTCGGCCGATCCACCCCACAAGACACCAGGGATCGGCTGCAACTAGTAATCAGATGCAGCTGCCAACTTTGAAGAAAGTGGCCATGCTTTTGTAGCGATGGATAATCACTTTATCGTGCAAAAGAGAAGCTTTAATCATCCAATGTGCTGGATTTCTTCTCAGGTTTTGCATGTACCTCTACCATAAGCGGGCGGTAGACTGTCAGACTATAATCATTTGTAATAAAGCAACCAGACCTACAATGTCACATAGAATCTAGACAAACCTTATTAAAGAGACGGCCAGTAGGTTTATTCTGACCTATCTAAAGGTAAGATAAACTAGTGACAGAGAAGCTGAACAGAATGATGAATCACTTACAATGTTCTGTGCAACTGATTCAAAGATCTCCTCCTGAATAACACGGACAATAAGTAGTCCTCTCCATTATGTGCATGTGCATGTCCAAGATATTCATGAGCACAAGCACACTCTGACCACTCTGCCCATACAGTGTATAAGTTCACAGCTGTCAAATCAGCAGAAAAAGGGGAGGAGGAAGTGCTGTGACACAAAGCCCATGATAATCCTGTATAATGGCTGAACTGAATGATCGGTTCAGCATTTCTGTCACTAGTTTATGCTGCCCTCATTTAAGGCCTTCATAAATCTAGTGACAGATTCCCTTTTTAACAGCATTAAGGTCTAGGTCAGTAAAGGTGTTACCATCCGTCAGCATCCATACTGATTTAGGGCAGTAAGGGGGTTGATGTCTATATCCCTGGTGGTCTAAAGCAGTGAAAGAGTTGAGGTGTGTATCCCTAGTGGTCTATGGCAGTGTAGAGGTTAACGTCTGTTTCCTGGTGGTCTGAGGCGTCAAGGTGTTAGTGTCAGCATTCCTGGTGGTCTAGGGTAGTAAAGTGTTTAACTTATCGTGGGGTCCATTAGATTCTACTGCAGTGTGCTGTGTTTTGACAACCAGAATGGCATTGCAAGCTGCACTCCACATATCAGGAAATATGACAATCATGACTGTAATGTGAACAGAGCCTTAACATGTACAAGGATAACATTTCACGTGGTCACTAAAAGGTCAATAAATCACAAATGAGTACTGAATTCTGTGCCCACTTACCATTTATTGTTCAATTATTGTTTTTGTTTTCAATGCAACTTGTTGCCCATTTGCCCTTTAATGCCCCTGTGGCGCCCATTGGTCGCACATAACTATGGCCGGTCAAGATTTTAGCTATCCATAGAGAAGGGCGTGACTTGAACATGCTTGAGTCATTTGGTGCCTGAGTAAGTAGGATGCGGCCCTAAGGAGTCCAGGAAAACATGGATACAGCTTATGGCACAGTATAGATGGTCAGCTAACAATCAGCGGCCGGTGGGCAGAGGAAGCTGGTGCTCATGAATATTAAGGACTATTGAGCACATGCACATAATGGAGAGGAATAGTGTCCAGCGCTCAGAGTGCTAGTTACTCAGAAGGATATGTCTGAATCAGCTGCACAAACCAATGTGAGTGATCAGAGATGGGCACAACTCGCTAAACCAAGCATGCTGGAGGTGCGCTCATAGAGCTAGATGAATTTTTAATATTGTTACTTATGGTGGACCCCACTTTTAGATGCAAACAAAAATAAATGCCATAGGGAATTGTGTCTGGTATTAGGAGGGGTTTAGGACGTGGCTCAGTAGCACAGTTTCGGCTCTGCACTGACATGCTTGGGGATTCCTGGATCCACTGGTGGTTTTCCTAACTCCTTTTGATCTTTAAGACCCTGCTTAGGAAATGACCTTCCCCCACCCTGTACTCTCAGATACATTAAGCAGAGTGGGCGCTGGGCACTGTCACTACTTCCTTTACATCGCACTGAAAGGCAACTAATGAGAGAGGCATTTAACGACAGGTTGTTTGTATGTTAACCCCTACCGAGCTGCAGAGCCCAGGGCGATGCATGGCCTGAGCAAATCTGTTTCAAGTGACTGGGAAATCTCATGATTTAGAAAGCACTGGGAACCCAATGTCTCCTAATGCAGAGCGAGCAGTCCACTTGTTCATAAAGAGCGCTCTGGTTAGCATTATTACCTGCCTTTTACTGGGGCCACATATTCCTACTGAAAATCTACTGGCAGGTTAATTGACTGCCCAAAGAATCTGAGGACGCATTTGTTTATGGACTTGGCCAGGAAATTAGATTGTAAGCTCTGCGGTGACAGACCATGAAGTGAGCAGTCTAAATTTTTGTGCAATAGGTAGTCACTAAATAAACAATACAAGCTTAAAGGGAACCTTTCACAAAAAATAAAATAAAAAAAAACAGCCCTGCCTGCCTGTATTGTGATATAGAGGGAGGAGGCGAGTAGATCGCTATATAGTTTTGTAGGAAAATTTCCAGGATAACTTGTAATTTATTGATTCTGGGCTAAGTGGTCATAAAGGCGGTGCCACTCTTGATTGACAGTTCTCTATATACACAAACAGCTGTCAATCACTAAGGAGTTAGGCCGTCCACATGACTACGTAGCCCTGAATGAGCAAAGATCTATATGAATCAATCACAAATTATCCCGTAAACTTTTGCCGAAAATGATATATCAGTCTGCATAGTCTCCTCTGCCGATGGCTCCTCAAAATGATTGGGAAGATGAAACAAAGGGGAACTCTGGAGAAAATAAAATTGTGTTTAAATCAACTGGTGGTAGAAAGTTATACAGATTTGTAAATTACTTAAAAGTGACTTAAAATGACAACTCCCACGGGTTTTTTTTTTCCCTTAACTAACACACATTACAAAATTATTATTAATATATTATTATTAATTATTAATTATTATTAATTATTATTATTATTAATTATATAACTTTGTAATGTATGTTAATAACTTTCTAATGTATGTTAGTCACCTGTCTGGAGCCATTCCGCCTCTTTTACCTTTAACCCCCCCCCCTCCTGGGTAGAAAGAAAAAACTATACTTACGTATTTGCTGTCGACACCGTCCTCTTCTCCCGCGCCATTTTGTAACAATGTCGTCACAAGCGGAGGGCAGGCCTGGTCATTCTCTTCTTCTGTGTCTTCCTTTCTAATGAATGGAAGCCAAAAGGCTGCCGGTGCGCGTGGGAACCCGCAGTCTTTTCATTGGCTGAAATGCATCACATGGTTTCCAGATTGCTCAGCTCTGATTGGCGGAGCAAGCTGGAAGCCATGTGATGCGATCCAGCCAATGAAAAGGCTGCTGGGGCGCACGCGCATCAGCAGCCTTTTCCCGCTCATTCATGCCGTGGGACGCCAGAAGTGAGGAAAAAGATGATGAAACGAACGGGGTTGACCGGGACCACGGCTGGCGATCGACTTAGGAGGGATGGTGAGTATAGGGTCTGTGTCTGTTAGTGTTTTTTTGTTATTTTTGCTGACGCGGGAGTTGTCCTTTAAAACTAACTCTGTCCATGTCAGGAACTGTCCAGAGCAGAAGAGGTTTTCTATGGGGATTTGCTGCTGCTCTAGACAGTTCCTGACATGGACAGAGGTGGCAGCAGAGAGCACTGTGTCTGACTGCAAAGAATACACCACTTCCTGCAGGACATACAGCAGCTAATAAGAACTGGAAGACTTAATAATTTTTTTTTTTTAATAAAAGCAAATTACAAATCTTCCTGACACCATTTTCTTTCTCTGAAGTACCCCTTTAAAATACTTGATCATTCTCTACACTGACATTAACATCAAGAGAGAGTCAGGAGGTCTTTATATATATCAAAGGGCTGTCAGGTCCCGATAAAATCGCCAAGTGCAGATGATACATGTCCAATGTGCACAGGACCTTTACACCCATGTGAATAGCTAACCAGAGATTGTCTAAATTAGGGGTGTCACACTCATCATGTTTTAGCTTCGGCTGTACAGGCGATTTTAAGAAACTTAGTAATTAGGTTTATTAGCCGAAAAATGCCTTTTTATCACGAAAAAGTAGTTTGAAGCTCTCCCCACTGTCTTCATTGTTCTCTATGAAAAGGGGAGGGGTGGAGGGAGATGAGGCACCAAAACAGGACAACAAAGAGTTAATTTACAGCTACATCACTGGGCTATCTTCTCTGAAGTCAGCACTGACCTCTCTGACCTATGAATATCTGCTTTCACACAGTTCCCGCTGTGTAATCCTTTGTTCTCTGCTCTCTGTTGCCGACTAACCTCCCTCCTCCCCTCTCCATAGATTACACAGGGACCGATTGATGTAAACCAGTCGAGATTTCCTGATAATGAGCAGTGGATGAGAGAGGAGGGAAGGGAGGGGGGACCTGGGGAAAGGCTTTTTGAATACGGATAATGGCATATTTACCTAATAAACCCAATTACAAAGTTTCCTAAAATCGCCTCTACTATTGATTTTTGCATTAAAAAAAAATGAAACCACAGTGACACTTTGAAGCCCAGTTGTGTAAAGGTAAGTTAACTTTTATCCATGCTATTTTTTTTCCATACATATGTTTGAAAGAAAGCTACATAACAAGCCTTCCTAATGCTAACGTACTCTGGTGTATGGCTTCACTTTATACAATGTGCTTTCCCCTCTATCTGTTGCGGTCATAGATTGTTATACAATGTACTTTCCCCTCTATCTGTTGCGGTCATAGATTGTTATACAATGTACTTTCCCCTCTATCTGTTGCGGTCATAGATTGTTATACAATGTACTTTCCCCTCTATCTGTTGCGGTCATAGATTGTTATACAATGTACTTTCCCCTCTATCTGTTGCGGTCATAGATTGTTATACAATGTACTTTCCCCTCTATCTGTTGCTGTCATAGATTGTTATACAATGTGTTAGATTACTACATAATGTTGCAAGTCTCCGTATGATTTCCTGTCCTGCGGAATTCGCCAGAGCTCTGTGGGAAAAGAAAAGAGAACATGTCTATGGATGGACGGTCGGCTCTCTTGTTTGTATAGACCTGCCTGGGACCTGCTTATTTTCCTCCCTCTCTCACCCTGACAGAGCCCCTGGCCACATTCAGGCAATAATGAGAATAGCCACAGAATGTCTTGCACTTTATCTTGCTGGGGAAAAAGCACCTTTTGAACTGCCATCTGCAGATTGTGTTGATGCACTGACTTGTTAACTGTACCATGCTGTGAAGGAAATGGCATGATTTAGATCAAGTGCTCTGGACGGCTGTTCATAAAAAACACTTGAGCCAAGCTGTTGCAGCTCAGGATGTGCCCTGGGGAGAGGGGTTTCGTTTGGGGTCATGCTCTTGCCTTGTATGAGGGTAGCTGCAGAGCTCTGAAATCATGGTATTTGACTGGAGCGGGAGGGAGGGGGAGGGGGGAGACATTATGAAACCATAGAAGCAAAACTGCCAAATTAACTTCTCACCCTTTCAATCACACTCAAGAGGATAAAAGGCCGAACATTTCTGCTCAGAAACAGGCTCAGTTTACACCAAACAAGTTATTTTTCTAATTTATCAGCCTGGACGACCATCCATCCCGACTAACAAGTATCAGGTCAGCTTTAGCTACTGCAAGATTCCGACTTATAAGCTTTCCACAATGCAAATAAACACTGCAATAAGAACGCTCCCTCCAAAATACAGGAATCTAGACCGCTCTTCCGGAGACTTCCATTTCCACTGGAAAAGGTAAAGGACATGGGGGAGATCCTACAAAGTGCGGAAGGTTTTTTTTTTTTTTTTTCTAGTAGGTAAGTACAACTTTATAAGTCAAAAAATATATACATTTACATTTTTTTGTCATCCAATTGGATAAAACTTGTATTATCAATGCAAATTGGAAAAGAAACTTTCAAGCCAACTTCCTTTTTCCACAAATAAGTTCAATGGCTGCTTTCATTTCAGCAAAGAAGTATAACAAGTGAATATTAGATTACAGAACAGATTAGCAGCTCAGTAAAGGGATAAGGTTACCTGCTACCCATACAGGTCTATGGAAAAGGGGAGGGGTGAAGAGGAAGATGGGAGGGGGATGATGTGAACTGAGACCTCTGGGCTGATCAGTACTGCTCTATAATGTTCTCCACTCTACTGCATGCATCTTAGGTGTATATAGACATAAAGATATGCAGGATCCCCTCCTATGTGGGTGGAATATGGGAGACATCATAGAGGTTAGGCTCTATCCACCAGATCGAAGGCAGCTGAATATTTCCAGAAGCCTGTAGAGCAGAAATCTGATGAAAAATGTCATGTACAAGTTCTATAATGGTCAGAAATAATGCTACTTCTCATGTACACTCATGGCAGCTTATCCAGAAGAGTTACCAGAAAGCAGAGGTACACTTAAAGTTACAGAGTGTACTGGCAGAATTCTACGCATCCTCCATTTGGCAGAATCTGGTACTTTCAGTAGTGTCTATCCCGTTGTAGTACCAAACACAACCTCTACTAAAGGGGTTATCCAGAATCATAAAAAACATGGCTGCCTTCTTTCAGAAACAGCTACACCCTTGTCCTCAGTTTGTGTGTGGTATTGCAGCTCAGTTTTATTCAAATTAATGGAACCAAGACGTAATACCACACACAACTTGAGGACACATCTGGCTTTAAATATCACTATAAAAGATAGATATTGTGGTGTAACTAATGTGGACGGTTATTTGGATCCATGCACACGAGACAGAAAACCGATAGAGAAGGGACATTGATATAAACAATTAAACTACATGTAACTACAATTGGGTGAATCTATGCAAGAACAAGGTGCTTTTCAAACTTTTAAGATAAATTCTGATCTATAGGGCCATCAATGCCCAATGCTACAATACTTTACCGTAACCGCAATTTAATGACACACCAGTGCGCAACATTTCGTCTACAGAAAACCTTTTTCAAGCATTCCATACACGCAACTGCAGCAAGCAACTAACATCAGATTTACCCTACCAGCATTACAGAGAAGCTACAATGTTGCAGATACAGCCAGCCAGGGACTTGTTTACATCAGCCGTCTCAGAAGGGAGGGGGGAGGAGGAGGAGACATAAAGAGAAAAGCTCACACACAGATTTTTGTGTCTTCAGCAGAAAAGAGCAGCTGAGAACTGGGGGAAGGAGACTGAATACATAATAACAAGTGTGGAAGGAATTGTTAGTCTCCCCATGGGCAGCAACATATGAAAAGTTATATTTCTTTTACACAAGTCATTAGCATCTAGTGTGGTCTGCTGCACAACTACCATTCACCCATCGTGGATCTTTTAAAAGGAGAATGGCGGCAAAAGAATTTAAGTATTGTATTGCCCCCCAAAAGTTATACAAATCACCAATATACACTTATTACAGGAAATACTTTTTTTTTTTTTTTACTGCACTTACTACTGCATCAAGGCTTCATTTCCTGGATAACATGGTGATGTCACTTCCTGGATAACATGGTGATGTCACTTCCTGGATAACATGGTGATGTCACTTCCTGGATAACATGGTGATGTCACTTCCTGGATAACATGGTGATTTCCCGACTCCCAGAGCTGTGCGGGCTTTGGCTGTTAGAGAGGATGATGGCAGAGGGATGCTCAGTGTCCCTCCAGTGCCCTGTGTCCCTCAGTGTTCCTCTGCCATCATCCTCTCCAGCAGCCACAGCCCGCACAGCTCTGGGAGTCTGGAAGTGACATCACCATGTTATCCAGGAAGTGACATCACCATGCTATCCAGGAAGTGAAGCCTTGATGCAGTAGTAAGTGCAGGGAAAAAAGCACTTTATAAGCATTTCCTGTAATAAGTGTATTTTGGGATTTGTATAACTTTTGGGAGGCAATACAATACTTTAATAAAAATTTTCACCGGACTTCTCCTTTAAGAAAATTGCCCCTAACCTCATGAACCAAAAACTGCAAGGTGGCAAAAATGTTTTTCCATCTGTAACACCCAGAATAGGGGCTTTTACATTTTTTTTGTGTGTGTGTGTCTGTGTAATGAACGTTTCCATTGTCAAAGAAAAGAAACAAAACAAAACACTTAAGTTTGATTCATTTCCTTCAGAAAATTCTAACTTTACAAAAGACATATCTGCTTAAAGGTTTATAGAGGAAGCCTTACAACATTGTGGAATAATCTGGATGACTCAACATTCATGAATGATTGGAAGGTGATGCGGAGATCACCATCAGTGCAAAAAATTTCCAAGTATGACCACATTGAAGGATGTAACCAGACTTATTCTATTGATTTTTTTTTTTTTTTACAAATCCACCTATTGTTAGTTACTTTTAGCACAAGTTTGTATATTACTCACCCAAATTTTTTTTTTTTTAAATTGGACTCTCCCAAAATCCTTGCCAGTTTCTGTAACTCCCTATGTCTGTGGTATGTAAATTGTAGAATGCACGTTTCTGCTAAGTCTAAAGAAAGATTAGTAGCTTTAATGGTGTCAATTAGTGGAATAAGCCAAGACTATGAATTCCTAAGCAAGAGTTTTAATAACATTTTGAAATGAAAAGCAGATACGTAGTTAAGTGTTCTTAACGAAAAAGGGGGGGGGGGGTAGATATACGAGTAGCTCTGGCTTTAATTTATATACTATTCTACATCTGGAATGTTTTATAATTAAAACTAACTGTTCAGCTACAACTTCCACCTGTCAAATGATGAAAAGATGAATACACTAATAGGTTATTAAATATCTTAGCATGATATACTTTGCTCTGCTTTTGTGGGCAGGAACAGGCTTTTAGACAGGAGGCTAAAAGGTCTTTGGTTATTACTAATAACACACTTTCATTAGTAACATGAAACCTTTGTTAAGTGGACGGGGATTTTTTTTTTAAAATTATTGCCGGTTTTAGAGAATTTTTTTTTTTTTTTTTTTTTTGCTGTGTATTATTGCAAAATGAACACTAGGTTGTGTACGTATAATGCAACAGAAGGAGAGAAGGAGCCATGAAGGTGGGACAGGGACCAAAAAACAAACAAAAAACCCCCCAACATTTTCTGTCATCCTTCTAATAAGGAAAAGATCAATTCAATAAATTCTTATGTACAGCATGTTCATATTGATCTGGATGGTTCACATGCAATGCTTGCTAAGGTCCCTGTAAAAGAGCAATGATATAGCTGAGGGATGTGCTGATCAGCGACAGATAACTATAAATTATAAGCTGGCGTTTGTCAGCTGGTCTCTGATTATGAGGAAGAAGCTTTTCTGTGAATGCTAATTTGGCCTGTGTGATGCCGTGTTCCCACATTCACAGTTTTGTATTTGTCTTTATAATTAGAGTCTAAGGGCGGGTTCACACTATGGAATTATCGCGGACAATGTCCGCGGAATTCCGTCAGCTGTCCGCCCGCACATCTGGGCGCATTTCCGCCAGCCCCATAGACACCATTCTATGGGCCGGCGTATTCCGCTATACGCTGAAAGAAGTGTCATGTCACTTCTTTTAGCGGATCGCGGAAAAGTGCGTGCCCGTGCAGGCGGACAGCTGACGGAATTCCGCGGACATTGTCCGCGAGAATTCCGTAGTGTGAACCCGCCCTAAGGGTCCATTTACACAGAAAGATTATCTGACAGATTATCTGCCAAAGATTTGAAGCCAAAGCCAGGAATGGATTTTCAAAAAGGAAAAAATCTCAGGCTTTCCTTTATGACCTGATCTCTGTTTATAGTCTGTTTCTGGCTTTGGCTTCAAATCTTTGGCAGATAATCTGTGTAAATGGACCCTTATTAATTAAGTTGTCTACAGTGACTGGGATTTGTCATGTGATCACCATTACCAGGCTTTATCAGACAAGAAAAACACTTACAATAAAGCCTGGTAATAGACATGAGCGAACGTAACCTTCTCCTATGTCACTATCCTTACCTACTAAACCTTCTCCTATGTCACTATCCTTACCTACCAAACCTTCTCCTATGTCACTATCCTTACCTACTAAACCTTCTCCTATGTCACTATCCTTACCTACCAACCCTTCTCCTATGTCACTATCCTTACCTACCAAACCTTCTCCTATGTCCCTATCCTTACCTACCAACCCTTCTCCTATGTCACTATCCTTACCTACCAACCCTTCTCCTGTCACTATCCTTACCTACCAAACCTTCTCCTATGTCACTATCCTTACCTACCAAACCTTCTCCTATGTCACTATCCTTACCTACCAAACCTTCTCCTGTCACTATCCTTACCTACCAACCCTTCTCCTATGTCACTATCCTTACCCACCAAACCTTCTCCTATGTCACTATCCTTATCCACCAAACCTTCTCCTATGTCACTATCCTTACCTACCAACCCTTCTCCTGTCACTATCCTTACCTACCAAACCTTCTTCTATGTCACTATCCTTACCTACCAACCCTTCTCCTATGTCACTATCCTTACCTACCAAACCTTCTCCTATGTCCCTATCCTTACCTACCAAACCTTCTCCTATGTCACTATCCTTACCTACCAACCCTTCTCCTATGTCACTATCCTTACCTACCAACCCTTCTCCTATGTCACTATCCTTACCTACCAACCCTTCTCCTATGTCACTATCCTTACCTACCAAACCTTCTCCTATGTCACTATCCTTACCTACCAAACCTTCTCCTATGTCACTATCCTTATCCACCAAACCTAATAGACATGGTAATAGACATGAGCGAACGTAACCTTCTTCTATGTCACTATCCTTACCTACTAAACCTTCTCCTATGTCACTATCCTTACCTACCAACCCTTCTCCTATGTCACTATCCTTACCTACCAACCCTTCTCCTATGTCACTATCCTTACCTACCAAACCTTCTCCTATATCACTATCCTTACCTACCAAACCTTCTAGTATGTTCCTAACCTTCCCTACCAAATGTTCTCCATTAAGAATGGCCCTCTGATATCTATCCTTCAGCCAACCACAAAGTCACTGAACTATTCAGGGATTAGTCCTCAATAACCTCTCTATCAGCTCTTTATAGGGAATTTATAAAGTATTAAAGGCTTTGCCAAAGTCCAGATAGGCGACATCCACAGAACCACCTTCATCCACCACTTTAGATTAGATTAACCTGACATCATCTACCCTCAGTAAAGCCATGCTCATTTGGATACATCAGCCTGTTGGATTTAAATGGGAACTCCATACAACCTTGTTAAAAAAAAAAATTCTCATGTGGTTTTACAGTAGTCTTGGTCCCCTGATGCAGTTTTCCGTCTTCTCTGTATCTCTTGCTGTTCTGCTTCCCGTGCACTGCTATCAGACCACATTTCCCAGAAGTCTCTGCAATGCACACTCAAAACATCCTGTTCCTTCACCATTCCGATAATGCTTCACCCTCTCCATACGCCTCGCATTAGCGCCCCACCCTGTCACGTCTGTAATCTCTGTCTGTGCTCAGCAAGAAAACCGTATGAGAGGTCACATGGTCTTTGTCTCCTGCAGGGGGAGAGCAGAGGGAGCAGGAGACAGAGTGGATTGCAGGAAGAACAGTTTTCTTCACTTCCTGGATGCCACTAAATTACCAGTGTAGCAGAACTGTGCAGACAGACTGTGCAATACACATCTATATAACATCTATATAACTTTCAATGTATTTTTTAATATTCTCCCCCCCAAATCTGGACTACCCTTTAAGGGGACTAATTATCTTTTTTTTTTCTTTTTTTTTTACAATAATTTCCATTATTTTTACTACTAAAGATGTCAGGTAACTATCCTGTAGTCATCAGCCATTTTCTAATCATCAGATTAAAGGGGTATACTGTATATATTTTTCAGTATATTTACTGGGGGTGGACGATCAGTCGCTTGCCATAACAACTGCACTTAGGGCTTGTATCTCATGAGACAACCCCCTTTGAATTTCTCTGATGCTGAACTGCTGGTACTCATTTAACAATGTGTCCATATAGATCAATGTAGCCTTAGTCCGTATCTACCATCATCACCAGACCTTTTTACCCATGACATATCCATAAAACTCAAGCTGCCCGAAATAAAAAAAAAAATTCAAGTTCAAAAGCCAAGTGCATCTATGCCTGTCTTCCCGGCTTTGTAAATATTTGCATGATAGTTTACTGCTGCATTTTCTTTTTTATTTGCTTAAAAAAAAAAAAAAAAAGAGAGAGAGAGAGAGGAGGTTTGTAAGACAGATGTATAGGGCACAAAGGTTCACTAACGTATACAATTATTTAAAGATGTTGCTCCACACGAGTGGCTCAGGCGCTGCAGGCTCATACGTTACATTCAGATGTTCCAGATGATGGTATGATCACTATTCTAACAGCCCATCTCTGCTGCGGTGATAAACTGCTCAGGCCCCTAGTACATCATGTAAGGGAGATCTGCCCTCCCATAGCTCAGGAAGATCAGGTCTCAGCAGCGGGGAAGCAGGTCCTGAGATTTCCTACTTCCTCTCTCCTTTGTGTGGGGATCAGATCCTTATTGTAATCTCTAAGTACAGACAGGGAGAGCAGATCTTATAAATGTCATTTGCTTTTCACGTCACATTAAACAAGGAAGATTCTAAACGGCATGTGGACAGTCACATATATATGTAATGCAATACCCTACAGGTCCGAACTCATTGGCCTACATTTAAAGGGGTTATCCAGCGAAAATCGTTTTCCTTCAAATCAACTGGTTTCAGAAAGTCATACAGATTTGTACCCAACTTCTATTTAAAAAATCTCAAGTCTATCCATACTTATCAGCTGCTGTATGTCCTGCAGGAAGTGGTGTATTCTTTCCAGTGTGGCACAGTTCTCTCTGCTGCCACCTCTGTCCATGTCAGGAACTGTCCAGAGCAGGAGAGGTTTTCTATGGGGATTTGCTGCTGCTCTGGACAGTTCCTGACACGGACAGAGGTGGCAGCAGAGAGCACTGTGTCAGACTGAAGAGAATACACCACTTCCTGCAGGACATACAGCAGCTGATAAGTACTGGAAGAGTTGAAATTTTTAAATAGAAGGAAATTACCAATCTATTTAACTTTCTTAAACCAGTTGATTTGAAAGAAAAGATTCTTGCTGGACAACCCCTTTAAGGGGATTGTCTGGGATATTTGATAATTTTGGATCCTGCCAGGGCCGCTGGGGGCATGTCAGTAATGTATAATTACCTGTCCCGGTCTGCTGCCTCTGTTTTATCTCAGGCCACCTGTTCTGTGCCACGGTCAGTGGTTTGCAAACATCGGATTACGCCTCGCTCCCTCCAGAAATGGCTGATCAGCATAGATCTTTACCCGCTAGCTATGACCCTCGCCGGCCTCATCAAGCCCCTGCAATGTACCAACCCGGGCTCTGGAATGCCCTCTCAGCCAGTCCGTGACTGAAGTGAAACCCTGCTGCAGTTACTGACTGGCTGAGCAGATAATTTCCCCTGGGTTGTGAGGTAGAAGGAAGTTAGGAGGAGATTGAAGGGGTACTCCAGCGAAAATCTCTTTCTTTCAAATTAACTATTGTCAGAAAGTTATATAGATTTATAATTTACTTCTATTAAAAAATATCAAGTCTTCCCATACTTATCAGCTGCTGTATGTACTACAGGAAATGTTTTATTTTCAGTCTGACACAGTGCTCTCTGCTGACATCTCTGGCTGAGACAGGAACTAGAAAAGGAGAGGCTTTCTATAGGAATCCCCATAGAAAACCTTTCCTGCTCTGGACAGTTCCTGTTTCGGCCAGAGATGTCAGCAGAGAGAACTGTGTCAGACTGAAAATAAAACATTTCCTGTAGTACATACAGCAGCTGATAAGTATGGGAAGACTTGAGATTTTTTTAATAGAAGTAAATTATAAATCTATATAACTTTCTGACAATAGTTGATTTAAAAGATAAAGATTTTCGTTGGACAACCCCTTTAAGTCTGGTGGCTGTTAAGAGGAGCAGTGATGCAGCGCTGTGGGGGTGGATTTTTTGTTTTGGCTGGAGTTCTCCTTTAAGTTTAGACAAAGTATTACTTTAAGCCAGGGATGGGAAACCTTTGGCCCTCCAGCTGTTGAAAAACTATAATTCCCATCATGCCTAAGATTTGGCTGTCCAGGCATAATGGAAATTGTAGTTTTGCAACAGCTGGAGGGACGAAAGATCCCTGTCTATGCTTTAAGCGCAGAAGCTGCACTAAATTTTTGGTGTATAAAGTCTAACTCCCCATTCCCAATAAACCTTGCCCCCTTTTGTTCTAGACCACTCCCCCTTGTCAATCATGGTGCAAAAAAGTCTTAAAGGGAACCTGTTACCCCAGCTGCTGGGGTGAAGCCCGCCCGACCCCCATGGTGGAGCCCCTCATACGTATCCCTTCCTTGAAGTCTCGGTCCCGGACCCCATCCCGTTGCCGAGAAATCCCCATTGTAAGCCGTGAGAGTGCTCATCAGAGATGGAGAAGTCATTCTCTATGGGCGTTGGACTCATCTCTGGTGAGCGCGCGTACAGCTTCCGACGGGGATTTCTCTGCAACAGGATGGGGTCTGGGACCGGGACTTCGAGGAAGGGGCAAGTATAATGAACTCCACCGGGGGTCGGGTGGGCTTCACCCCAGCAGCCGGTGTGACAGGTCTCCTTTAAAATGTGGTGCCAGGCATATCAAGTTGTACACTTCTTATAATAGTTCAGTTTTTCTTGTGGCAATATAAGATGTACATGCATGTGGCTTTTTATGGCCCCACACCTCCTGACATCTCTCTTCTATACATATCTATCTGTTTAGCTACTAAATAAAGATAAATGTAGATAATAAAGCACAGGGCTACCTGCTCGGCGGACTCGGCATTCCACTCCTCCCACAATACGCCTGCTAAGAGTGCCTCTTAATATTGGGTTTCACAGAGGGTGTTACACAGTTGCACAATTGAAACCAGGTAAAGAAAGCTGAACATTTTTTTCCACATGAGGATCGTATTAAGATAATATCTTTTCTGTCAATCAAAGACTTTTTTTTTTAGCACAAGAAAATCACGGAGCGAGCTCACAACTGCTCCTAATTTAGATGTAAATATCACTGATGAAACATTGTAGAACACGCTGTTATCAATAAAAAGTGATTTCCCTCAAGAATCCTTCCTCGTATACTCCGAAATGTGCGATTCACTTGATACCATCACATACTTTCTACATTTGGAAGGAGATTCGCTGGGGAATCACCTGACCTTACTGCCAAGGACACAAAACTCCCCGAGATTGGCGCTCCCATCTCCTCTGAAGAGAAGAAATATTCCAGGGCTCTTATCACCCGACTGGAAGAGCTGTTTATTATAAAATGTGAACATCCTCGACCGTGGTATTTATAGTAAGATTCCCTTATCTCGCTCCCTACTGTGTTTTATTAGCAGCAAATAAGAAGAAGCCCTTACTTAAGCCTCTATGAATGCCTGCAAATAGACTATTTAATTGTCATTATGCCGGCGCAAACAAAAATACTTACAGTGAATCCCTAACTTAAAAAAAAAAAAAAAAACTTTTGAGAAGTCGTAAAGACAGGTGAAAAATTTCCATTGGTGGAATGTTTTTGACTGTTAGAATGAGAGAAGCGCGGGGCTAAGCACTTCTCTCCATGTGACCAAGAAGGTCCCATAGATTTACATTACGAGTTGATGTCGGTTACGCTGGTTATAATATCTCTATCACATGTGACAGAGAAATCGGTTAGGGTCCTGGTGTTCGATTGCCCATCAATCATTAGAACGAGCAGGGAGAAGCACATGGCTTCACGCTTCACTCCCTGCCTCACTGAGATCTCCATCTTCCTGCAGACTAAAGCCCCTATTACATGGAGCGATCAGCAGGAGCAAGAGAGCACCAACAGTCAGCAGGTAAGGGAGGGGGTGCAGGGAGCTGCAGGAGGGCTGCCCGGGCGATCCGTTAAATCATTTGGGCAGCTACCGATCTGCTACCATTGCTCCTATTACACGGTCATAAAGGAAAAACTGGGATTTCTCCTCTTTTCAAATCCATTCCTGGCTTTGGTTTCAAAGATCTGTCAGATAAATCTCTGTGTAAACGCACCATTCTGTGTGTTATGTGTTAGACTTGGTCTAATACAGGAAAGGGGAACCTTCTGCCCTCCGGCTGTTGCAAAACTACAATTCCTATTATGCCTGGACAGCCAAAGCTAAAGCATGATGGGAATTGTAGTTTTCCAACAGCTGGAGGGCCGAAGGTTCCCCATCCCTGGTCTAATAGGACCCAAACAATGGAGAAATGGATGAGGCATGCTGGATTCAACTGTCCGATCTTTTTATCCTCTGTCACATAAGCTACTGCTGGAGGAATATGGCAGCGGTTTCCCTATCCTGACTACATGAATGCTTGACCAAGCGGGGCGCTCATTCATTTGGAGGCATCAGGAGAGATAGATGTTCGCCTAATAAGTTTAGGCGACAGCTACCTTATGCATATGGCCTCCTTTAAGAAAATAAATATGTTTAAAAAAAAATGGTGAGTTTAAAATTAAAGGTTGTCAGTAGAGTAGCGTGAAGATTTAAACAGCTTCCGAATTCCATTCAGTACTAAAATTGTCTGTATTTAAGAAGCAGGCACAGAATGTGTAAATGTCCTCTCACGATAGTAGATCAGGTAAATAAAATCCTTAAAAAGAGACTCTGTCAGTAGGTTTATGCTCAGCCACTAGCTTAAACTAAACTAGTGACAGAGAAGCTGAACAGAATGATGTATCACTTATATTGTTCTGTGCAGCTGATCCAGAGATCTCCTCCTGAATAACATGGACAATAAGTAGTCCTCTTCCATATGTGCATGAGCTCAGAAGTCCTGGACATTCATGAGAAGCAGGAAACCCCACCCACCAGCTGCTGATTGACAGTTATCTATCCATGCTGTGTATAGTCAGTTAACTGTCAATCAGCAGCTGGAGGGCGGGGGGAGGGGTGTGGCAAGAATCCTATTCTCCTGCATATTAGGAGAACGGCTGAACAGAATGATGTAAGTAATACACCGATCTGCTCAGCATTTCTGTTACTAGTTTATGCCATTCTCATTTAAGGCAGCACAAACCCAGTGACAAAGTGAGTAAAAAAATTAAAATGTTGAAATTAGATGTATAGCTGCAATATAAACAACGTAAGACTTCTTTGCAAGATCCCTTTGCATTGACTTCACTATAAATTATAGCAAGAAAGAAGGTTAATCATAAACCACTGGGACATATGCTAAATGGGCCCGCATTCACTATGCATCAGGTCCAATAAAGTCTGAGGATATGATTGCTGCACACATTGGAGAGCAAGTAATGGCAGGAGAGACATCCCAAGCATGGTGTGAACAAATCTTTACATTGTCCTTGTGAGGAGTATGAATGTGATGCCTGATGGTCACAGAACAGTCACCTTTAACCACGTGCATTAGTGGAGATTTGTCGTATAAGTACTAGCCCGGAGTCAGTAAGCCATCAGAGGCCTTGTCACCGCCATCATTACTATAGTGCACTAGGTCAGGAGTTTTCTAGACACATGTTTTTGATATTAGTCCAGTGCATCCTACTCCCCTTCCACCGCTTGGCAATACGCTTAGCTGCAAAGAAACAAAGATTGCGATTAACGCCTCTGAAAATATGCATGTGGAATAGATATTTGTCTGCTCAGACGTATTAACCTTTCTGCGGCACGGTCATATCTAAAGGCACAAGGATTTTCAATGAACATGTAGAGGTACAAATGTGCCCTGATCCTGGCTGGTGGGATGTACCCTGCAGTGCCGCTTCCAGCTACAGAATTTATGGAGCCAAAAAAGTGTTCGGAAAGTAGATTGAAAGCAATTGTGAAGCAACCAGGTGATAATGGTGGAGGGGGGGGGCGATGTGACTGATAGAAAGGGTTCCATAACATACAGGGTCTGGGTCAACACGGGATAACTAATGAGGAGGAAGAAATGGAGGATTATCATTATTTTATCATCATCTCATCGTAATCTTTTTGCAAAAAAATTACTTTGCTTTGTGTTGTCATTGTATCTTATGGCTGCACGTCTATAGGTGATGATGTCACATTTTTATAACTAAAGTATAAAAACACACACAGGTAGATGAGAGACATGACGCTGTTGTATATAGACAGACATGGCGCTGCTGTATATAAAGACATGACGCTGCTGTATATAAAGACATGACGCTGCTGTATGTAGACAGACGCGACGCTGCTCTACATAGACTTGACGCTGCTGTACAGACAGACGTGACGCTGCTGTACATAGACAGACGTGACGCTGCTGTACATAGACAGACGTGACGCTGCTGTATGTAGACAGACATGATGCTGCTGTATATAGAGACATGACGCTGCTGTATGTAGACAGACATGACGCTGCTGTATGTAGAGACGTGATGCTGCTGTACATAGACAGACGTGATGCTGCTGTACATAGACAGACGTGATGCTAAAATACTACTCTTCCTTCATAAACTAAAGTGTTACCTCAGTGTTGAGGGTCACATGATTTTTGATTGGAAACAAACTGGATGTAAGGCCAATAGCAATGCATTTAAATGGCCGCAAGAATGATACAGTGATCATTTGTGTGGCCCAGCCGTTATTGTGTGGCTGTATAGGGTCTTGGCTCTTGACCTGGATGCACACAGTCACCCATTGATATCTAAGGCAGCCATGTTTTTCTGTAGGTAGGAATTATTACATCTACAAGAGCCACAATAACACAAACTAAGCTCAGGTTTAGTTGCGGAATCATCTCATGCAGATCTCCATGTGCAGGACAGTAGACTCAGCGAGCCATCTAAGCAGCCGTCCTGTCAGTCCTGCGTGGGACTGATCTGAGAGCTGTACAGTAGATTATAGGTATTACACACACGGTGGTCCTGATGTCAGAAATAGAACATGTATCACTGGGCGCGGAGCACGTCTTCCAGTTTAACCTCTCATTGATCTGACATTTTGTACACAGTCTTTGTTAATAATGTGTTACTCTGGAGAGTGGCTTCCTTCCTGCACGTGCGCCCCATGCCTGACTGGTAATTATCACCTTGACATATGCATTATACAGTACATCAAAAATTATTATTTTAATGGCTCTGCATTGGGGCCCTCACCCAGCTGTGTTTATTTGTGTTTTCTTCGGCAAAATATTTCTAAGAAGCTGCAACAACCAAATAAGCCTGGAGGAAAATTCCAGCTCTTTGTGCTCGGAGAAAAACTCCCCCCACCTACGGCCTGATCATGGAAATGGCCACACAAACGCTTAAGGCCCATCCTTGAAGAAGCTATAAATACAACGTCCTCATCCCCTGAAAACCACAGACTGTAAGTGGGCCTACAATGGGAATATTTTGGAGCAGTCCATTCATGTTAGGATGCGTATGGACTAGAGATGAGCAAACTTGGCCAATGTTAGGGTTCACACGAACCAGGGTGATCGACTGCCTGAAGAAGGTGGATGCAGCCCGAGGACTGCCAGGAAAACATGGATACAGCCAGCTGGATCCAGGCAGCAGGATTGAAATGATGATCGCCTGGGTTCGTGTGAACCCAACTTTTTGGCAAGTTTGTTCATCAGTATTGGCCGATTTCAAGAGTCAGGTTTGACATTCTGGTTGCTATGCATACACTGCTTAACAACTACACACTGTTCAGAAGAGTTGGCCATGCATCTTTTATTGCAAATGTTCATTCTTCAACCAGTTTATTCTTCGGGCGGACGGCAGAATCTTCCCTACTATAGAATGGCACAGGTGGAAATGCACGCGGCCGCGTTTGGGGGCGAGCTGCAGAATCCGCGGTGGGTGATCCGCCCGGATTCCTCAATGTGAACATACCCTCAGGTCAGGACAGTTGTCATTTCCGTTACAGCACAATGCCTGGCAGCCTAAGTCTTAGGGTATTATTATATTATAATCGTTTAACAACAGCTGCATGGACATCGTTACCGATGTCCTTGCAGCCCCTGCTTAAACTGCATACATTACATATCCATGGTCCAGGGCTCCCCTTGCGGTCCGCTTCTCCCCTGGTTACACGCGCTGCAGCTTTAAAATGACAGTCAGCTGACAGGCCACTCAGTCATCACTGGCCGCAACGGTCCCGGCCAGTGTTTGGCTGAGCAGCCTGTCAGCTCAGACAGGCCACTCTGAACCCTCAGCGTGCAGGACACGGGGAGAAGCAGAGTGCAGGAGGAGCCCTGGACCAAGTATAGGTAATATATGCACTTTGCAAATCGTCAGCCACCGGCCGTGCACCGCTATTACACGTAGGGGTTAATGGCGCTGAGTTTGACATACCCACAGTGGGACATACACAGCGAGAAATCCGCTGCGGATATGTTACGTGTGTAGGTACCCTTGATCTTCGTGGTACTGTACTGACACAGCCACACAGTTGTGTATATAAAAAGTACCACAAAGATTTAAATGGTTTAATAATGATACATGATGCCAGGAGTTCCAATTGTTCCGTTGCACGTTCTCCGTATATACAGGCTTTGCACGGCCTGAGGGTCCAAGGTAAAGAGTAGGAACTCTCTGTTTTATCTTGTGCCATGATGGCAGCGTCATTCAGAACACAGAAAGGCGAATATTGCAAAAGTTAACTACAAAATGTCTTCATCGCTCAACGTACAGATGTTTACTGCATCAGTAATGTGACTGGTAGAAGCGGTAATCCATTCTCTAGATGTCCGCGCTTCTCCAACAGCATCTCTGGCGTTAGGAGGGAGAATATTAATACTGTCAATGTGTGTGACAAATACCCCGCACAGTAGCAGCAGCAGCATGGGAAAGAGATTAGCGTGTAATTCCCATCCTGCTATTTATCTAATGTAATTTAGTAAATATTCTGCAGCTAAATATTAGGCCTGAACAGTATATGCAAACTATAAATAGAGAGACTGTAGTGAAAACACCAGCGCTACAAACATCAATATATCAGATGACTTGCTCCATTATTCCTGTATCCCTTCTGTAAGCTGAGAACCACAGACGGGGATGAAACATCATCAGTCTCCTCCGGCCGAGCAGATATGTGCAGCTGGACTGGAGGCCGAACAGGAGGAAAGTTTGTCTTGTGTCAAAGGTTCAGCTCCAAAGAATTCTCCTCACTTCTCAAATAGTTTTTGCAATTAAACCCTGATCTCTGACACCGCGCACTAATGTTCTGCCCATACAATTTAATTACCAAATAAAAATCACATGTTTCACACTTACCCGTCATTTCTTTTTAGTCTAGATATTTGGCTCTTATTTCACATTATATGTATATGTTTACAGAGGCTGGAGCTCAGTTTCTCTGTTAAAAATTCAAATCCTCTGCAACCTTTAAAACATCCATAGAGTTTCAAGATAAAATTAGAAGCTGTATATAACTGTCTACAGAAAGCTCCCCCTAGTGGTGGCTTCAGGTAGTGAGAATTACACAATTAAAAGGGAGTCTGGGTCAGTTTCAAAACATAAAATATAACAGTGCTATACAAAGGAAGGGGAGGAGAAAGACCTTTTGTTTTGGTCTTGCAACTTCCATGTGTTTCACAGAAAGTGGGAATAAGCACTTACACCTCCTTCATACCTGAACCTGCTTGGGACTCCAGGTGTCAATCAAGATCAAGCAGGGAGGGAGGAAAACAGACATTCCAGCTTGCAGCTATTCAGGAGCTTGGAAAAGCCTCTGACTTTTCTACAACCTGGAAGCACAGATGGATATATGAAAGGTAACGTGTGTCCTTGACCTAACAGCTATCTAACAGTGTCAGCAGTTAGGTACATATATTACAGCTAAGATATTCCCTTTAAAGAGGTACTCCGGGCTGGGGTTATTTTGAGTGTATGGCTGGGGAGGGGGTGACTATAAACGCCGCCGATCACTTACCTCCCCGGTTACAGCCGCACCGTTCTCCCGTCCTGCTTCCTGGTCTTAGCTGCAGCTTGAGACGTGACATCTCTAAGCAGCTCATCCATTCAGCGGCCGCGGCGAGATCCCGCTACGATGGCTGAATGTCTGAGCTGCCTTGAGACGTCACCGGACGGGAAAACAGGGTGGCGCGATCCGCGACCCAGCGCTGGAACAGAGGAGGTAAAAAGACTGGCAGCGTCTATATCCATCTGCATCTAGTCTGGGTGCAAATCCCCTAGGAGAGCTGGGTTCATCTTTCCCCACTACAGTGTGCAATATAAGGTAGCACCTAGTCTGTGGTGCATAATATTTAGAAAAGGCTTCTGGGATGAGATCCATGCAGACCAATATGATGTAGTGTTCAACCTCTGGATATGATGCCTGAGCCTGTGGACTCTCTGGTCAACCATGGCGAGGTCTGTTCTCAATGGAACCTGTCTTAAATTGCTATATGGTCTTGGCGATCATGCTGAAGCTCAGTTCCAGGGTGGTGGCATTCTTTTTATAGCCTAGGCCATCTTTATGTAGAGCAAAAAATAAATAAAAAATTTCAGATCCTCAGACAGTTTTTTGCCACAAGGAGCCATGTTGAACTTCCAGTGACCAGCCTGAAAGAGCACGAGAGTGATAAAACAAAATGTAACAAGCTGTAATGTAGCTTGAAATGCATCATAGAAGAATATGGCTGCATCTCATGTAGATGGAATAAAAATTACAAGTTTCAAAACGCTGGACTACTCCTTACGCTTTCAGCAGACCTTGGACTACATCCTCAAGGGGAATAGGTCGTTGGACTTCAGAAGAAGATAATCTTGTTTCTCTGATTTATAATTCTCTGAGATTCCTATCTGGCTGTTATCATGCACCCATGGCCACCAGTTCTATCTGGGGAAGATATCTAATTCCTTAACCAAAACGTACATATTCAGTCACACAATCCCTGCACTGTTCCCCTGTCAGCAGAAGCAAGAAATTGCTGCGATTAGACGGCATTATCTCTGGACGCTCCACACACCTAATGGCTTTCTCAGTCTTAAACTGTTGCTATTTTTCTGCTTTCTCCATCTCTTCCAAATGATCAAATGTCATCTCTAGAACGGTTTAAATTCTGCAAATGTTTGGTTTCCGCACAAACAAAATTAAAAGTAACAAAAGCAAAGCTGCTTATAAGGAAATCGAAAATTGTCCCCATATTTAAGGCTATAGTCACATGCGTCATTTTTTTTTGCGCTTCGTCGGCTGCAGTAATTTACCATATTGGTCAGACGTTACACGATTGTGTAAAGGATCTCTAAAAATCCCAATCACAAAATACATCTGGAAATGCGTTCCATTATAGAACCTTATGGGACTTCCGGTACATATACTTTTAATATAATTCCATATACTACTTGTTAAAGCTGTTTAGAGGGAAGATGAAGGGGGCACAGTTCCCTTCCTTTATTATAGTGATTGCGGGGGTCTTTATACCAGGGGGGAACCCACGGCACTACAGCTGGTACAAAACTCCAAATTCATCATGCTTGAACAACCAAAGCTTTAGCTATCCAGGCAAGATGGAGGGCCGTAGGTGTACTTCAGTATGAAAGTAAAACCTGTCCCTGAACAAAGAATTCACAATGCCCTGAGCCTGTGTGGGTACACCACTAGATGTGAACTAGTCGGACTCCAGACCATCAAAGTAGTACAACAAACTCCAGAAGAGGCAGCACTCCAATATTCAGTGAAGAAAAATATGATTTATTCACCCATCAATGTGTGATAATTCCATCTCCCAATGAGATCTTTATCAAACAACAGGTGAACCCGACAATAACATAAGCTAGCAGCAGCCTCTAGCGAACCTCGAGCAGCTGGAGTCCATCCGAACCCGAACTTATGGCATTTGATTAGCTGGGGCTGCTGAAGTTGGATAAAGCTCTAAGGTTGTCTGGAAAGCATGGATACAGCCAATGACTATATCCATGATTTCCACATAGCCTTAGGGCTTTATCCAACTTCAGCAGCCACCGCTAATCAAATGCCATAAGTTCGGGTTCGGATGGACTCCAGCATGCTCCAGGTTCGCTCTTCCCTAATAAAACCATTGACTACAACTGAAGGGAGCAGTATAAGGATGGTGTTTGATCATACAGGTTGACTGTAGCAGTGAGCAGCTCATTACTCATTGTCATTTCTAGAGATTATTTTTGTGACAATTTAACGTGCTAACTTTACCAGCACTAGAACTGTGGTGAAACATTGTCCTAATACTAATACTAATATCCTAGAAGGCACTGTCTCTCAGCTACATATCCTTGTTTGTATATTACACCTTAGTGTCTCTTCAGTATCTGCACTACATCCGGACAATTCTAGGGACCATTCAAATCGATTGATTAATTCATTCACACGATTCGTGCCCCAACCTCCACTACGAAAAAATAGGAGATGTCCTAGGGCAGAGGAGGATTGAGGCATGGATCCCCCAATAAAAGTGCAGACTCCGGCAGAGACCGTCCAGCAGCAGAGATGACAGGAGCACCTAATCTGACAACTACTCGTCCACTCCCCCCATGTTCGCCAGAAGTGGTGTGGTCCCTCGTTGCCTTCATCTCCCAGCGCCAGCATGAACCAGCGTAGTCCATGCCACTTCCAGTCAACATGTTTAAGCTGGCTGGCACGGGGGGAGTAGTCAATTAGTTGTCAGATTATGTGCTCCTATCACCTCTGCTGCCGGGCAGCGGGGGGGGGGGGGGGGGGGGGGGGGGCGTGCCCTCTATTGGGCATCTGTGCTGCGATCCATCTCTGGACATGTGGAGGGGGTCGCGGCACGGATAGTGTGAATGAGGCCTTAGTGTTGGTTATCTCATTTTTGGTAATTTATCTCTCTACTCCTTTGTATTTGACCGGTGTTCGCCTACAAACCGGGCACGCTGATGCATAAAGAGGATGACTTAGCGCAGGAATGTAATGGAAAGGACGACTTAGACTCCCTCATTTGTGGGTTTATAACAAAAGAATACAAGAACATAGTGAGATAAAACTTGTAGATCTAGAATCAGCGTTGTATACTCTACTGATGTATAACGGGTGTTTTGGAGGTGACATAGTCGCTTTAAGAAATCTGATTGTTGCAAAGCAATGGCCGTGCCATAAGGAGAAACAATACCACTCCCCAGCCATAGCATCTGTTTAATGCCGGTTACTGACCTGTGTCTCGGATGATAATGTCCTGTCCACTTCACACTTGCTCACTACAATTTATGGGGCTATCCTTTTCCAGTTTGATGAAGTATAAATGAGTTGTTTTACATGATTATTTTTCAATAAGACCAGAGCTTCCTACATGGAGGAAATCACTCACAATCCTCCGCCGCTCACAGATGACTAATGATGATATATACAGCAAAGGTAACGCATTGTAAATCTCTTATCCTGCCGCACGCCTGCCTGCTGGGAATGGAAACCTATAGGACTAGACCAATTTACTGTATTTCTTTGCTGGTTTTCTTTTGATTCTCAGATTTTTTCTGTACATTATCCCCAATGTAAGAGATGGTCTAGGCTGCCATTAGCAGTGATTCTATGGCCTCTGCATAACACAAGCACCAGGATAGTCCCAGTGCATGCATAACATGGATCCATAGCGCCCCATTCATCCGATAGAAGCGTGAAGTGTGTCTGTTTGGCCTTTGTTTCAGATGTATACATCAGGGTTTGGCACATGGCATAGCGCAATCTATCATGCTATTCCATCTCGCTGGATCCATGTGGTATGTGTCTTAGGGGTCATTCACATGTTCGTTCAATTCTGTCTGTACACAGGCGGTGTTCTGCAGACTGGACCTGGGAGCTCCCAGCATTATGATACTGCTTTGAAAGTTTGTGCTAGTGTACTGACACAGCCGTGCAGCTGTGTCGGTACACTTGCGTGAACTTTTAAGCGGTTTATGAACTCCCGACATAATAATTAATTATGATGCTGGGAGCCCCCAGGTCCAGTCCGCAGAAAACCGTCCATGTACGGATGGAGTTCTACTGACATGTGAATGACCCCTACGGTGAGTTCACACAGACAGGATCTGAAGCAGATACGATGGTCCAGATTTGATACTGTGTTCAGTTATTAAGATCAAATCTGCTGCAGATCTGCTGTGGATACGCTGCAGATCCGTACCGTCAAATCCACTGCAATACGGTACCCTTACGGTATACATTAGACATATACATCGCAGATTATCCCTGTCCCACTTAAATAGAATTAAAAACGGGCTTTTGTGTATAGCAATGCAGCCAGTTCATCAATGAGCGCTGAATACCAGGGCACCCTTACCCCTAGGAACGCGTTCTGGTGAAACTTCTCCACCAGAGGTTACAATTAACATATATATTCGTCACTCAGCTTACAGTATACACAGCCGGCAAGCATCCTATGGGGGCCTCTAGACTCCACTGTCAGATGATGTCGGTATGAAACAGGGTCACTGCACCCTTTTGTTCATGGAGAGATAAGCTATTGACAGAGCAGCTGTGATCTGTGGGGAAACCTGGCTGTATGTGTTCAATTTCTCCACAGCGCCTCCACAGGAGAAATGAATTATTACACTTTGCCCATTCAAAACACTAGTTAGCCTATGTAATACAGGACAAGTCCTCAGCACCAAGATAAATGTGGCCGCTCTGCCCTGTGGCCAAGAGATGAAGCCCTTAAACAGAGGAGAACCCTCTGCAAAACTCTCTTCTCATAGTGTATGCATTCACAGGGTGCACAAATATCAAGACAATGTTGTACTTCTGACCACCAAGTATTAATGGACCCAGAATATTTACTTACCTACATCTTCTAACTAACTCCACATTTTTCCATGCAACAAACTTTCCAAAACAATCGATAGATGACCCCCTCACTAATCCCGGGGCACACGTGTTAGACATAAACAGCCACATTAACGTGACAGGTTTGTCTGTATGGGGTAAAAAGACGACATCCTAAGATCAACGGGGTATGAAGTATTTATTATACTAACTAGACGTCATGATCAGCAGAGGTCGTATAAGAAGAAGAAAGCGTTACTCAGATTAGTCATTAAATACAATCTGTAATGAAACACATGAGCAAAGATTACCAGATTACTCCTAGCAGTCTGCATCCCCTCCCTGCTCCCTCCACTACTCCTCCTAGCAGTCTGCATCCCCTCCCTGCTCCCTCCACTACTCCTCCTAGCAGTCTGCATCCCCTCCCTGCTCCCTCCACTACTCCTCCTAGCAGTCTGCATCCCCTCCCTGCTCCCTCCACCACTCCTCCTAGCAGTCTGCATCCCCTCCCTGCTCCCTCCACTACTCCTCCTAGCAGTCTGCATCCCCTCCCTGCTCCCTCCACTACTCCTCCTAGCAGTCTGCATCCCCTCCCTGCTCCCTCCACTATTCCTAGCAGTCTGCATCCCCTCCCTGCTCCCTCCACCACTCCTCCAAGCAGTCTGCATCCCCTCCCTGCTCCCTCCACTCAGGGCCGGCCTTTGGGGTGTGCGACCTGTGCGCTTGCACAGGGCGCATCACTCCCGTCTAGCTGGGGGGGCGCTGAGGCAGAGAGACAGCTGTCTTTCTGCCCGAGCGCTCCTCTAGCTGGCCGCCCGGCGCCCCCCTCCTGTGGTGGCTTCCCCCAGCCTCCCCTCCCCACGTGCGCCGCCTACTGTGTCCTATCAATCTTGTGACTGCTTGCGGTCACAAGATTGATAGGACAGTACGCCCCCGGCTGATGCGCGCTCCCTGGGAATTCCCCAGCAGAGCACGCATCAGTGACCTCTGCGTAAGCCGTCGGCCTTGTAGTTCCTGCACAGGGAGGAAGTACCGGCCCCAGCGTGCGCTGAAGTCACTGGTGTGTGCGGTGCCAGAGAGCGCGCATCGGCCGGGACGAGACGAGAGCCGCGGCGGGGGAACGAGGAATAGGTGAGTTGTGTGTGTGTGTGTGTGTGTGTGTGTGTGTGGGGTGGGGGTCAATCTATAAGGGGGTACACAAGGTGGAAATCTATAGGGGGAGACAGCAAGGGGTCAATCTATAAGGGGGTACACAAGGGGTCAATCTATAAGGGGGTACACAAGGGGGCAATCTATAGGGGGAGACAGCAAGGGGGCAATCTATAAGGGGGTACACAAAGGGGGCAATCTATAGGGGGAGACAACAAGGGGGCAGTCTATAAGGGGGTACACAAGGGGGCAATCTATAAAGGGGTACACAAGGGGGCAATCTATAGGGGGAGACAACAAGGGGGCAGTCTATAAGGGGGTACACAAGGGGGCAATCTATAAGGGGGTACACAACAAGGGGGCAATCTATAAGGGGGTACACAACAAGGGGGCAATCTATAAGGGGGTACACAACAAGGGGGCAATCTATAGGGAGGCATCTATAAGGGGGGGGAGACAACAAGGGGGCAATATATAGGGGGGAATTTATAAGGGGGTAGACAACAAGGGGGCAATCTATATGGGGGATCTATAAGGGGGTAGACAACAAGGGGGAAATCTATTGGGGAGGCATCTGTAAGGGGGTAGACAACATAAGGGGGCAATCAATAGGGGAGGTATCTATAAGGGGGAGACAACATTAGGGGGGCAATCTGTAAGGGGACAATCTATAAGAGGGGACAACATAAGGGGGCTATCTATAAAGAGGACAACAAGGGGGGCGATCTATAAGGGTGTACACAATAGGGCAATCTATAGGGGGAGACAAGGGGGCAATCTATAAAGGGGTACACAAGGAGGCAATCTATAGGGGGAGACAACAAGGGGGCAATCTATAGGGGGAGACAACAAGGGGGCAGTCTATAAGGGGGTACACAAGGGGGCAGTCTATAAGGGGGTACACAAGGGGGCAATCTATAGGGGGAGACAACAAGGGGGCAATCTATAAGGGGGTACACAAGGGGGCAATCTATAAGGGGGTACACAACAAGGGGGCAATCTATAGGGAGGCATCTATAAGGGGGAGACAACAAGGGGGCAATCTATAGGGGAGGCATCTATAAGGGGGGGAGACAACAAGGGGACAATATATAGGGGGGATTTATAAGGGGTAGACAACAAGGGGGCAATCTATATGGGGGATCTATAAGGGGGTAGACAACAAGGGGGAAATCTATTGGGGAGGCATCTGTAAGGGGGTAGACAACATAAGGGGGCAATCAATAGGGGAGGCATCTATAAGGGGGGAGACAACATAAGGGGGCAATCAATAGGGGAGGTATCTAGAAGGGGGGAGACAACATTAGGGGGGCAATCTGTAAGGGGACAATCTATAAGAGGGGACAACATAAGGGGGCAAGCTATAAGGGGGGACAACATAAGGGGGCTATCTATAAAGGGGACAACAAGGGGGGCGATCTATAAGGGGGCAATCTATAAGAAGATACAACATAAGGGGGATGGACAACACAGGGGGGCCATCTATAAGGGTGACAATACGGGGGCCATCTATAAGGGGATGGACAACACGGGGCCATTTATAAGGGGTACAACATAGAGGGGCCATCTGTAAGAGGGGCAGAGGGGACAACATGGGGGGAATCTGTAAGAGGGGCAAAGGGGACAACATGGGGGCCATCTGTAAGAGGGGCAGAGGGGACAACATGGGGGGGGGGCATTTGTAAGGGAGACTACAAAGAGGGGGCCATTTATAAGGGAGGGCTACAGAGAGGGGGGCCATATACCATAAGGGGACTACACAGAGGGTGGTTCTTATGGAGATCCACTTAGGGCCATATATAGGGAAGTCTAAACAAGGGGCCATCTATAAGGAGGCTACACAGGGGGGGGGATATACTATAAGGGGGTCACATAGAGTCAGCCTACCCACTAACTGAGGGTGTAAAGGGGCCAATACAGATGTGCAGTTAGTAGAGAGATGAGGATGGTGCCAGAGTGAGGAGTCTAATATGTCTGTCTGGCAGATTCTGTGGATTTGTGGCTCGGAGAAGTTCTCATGATGGCCCAGGGCAGATGGAGAAGAAGATGAAAAGGGAAGAACTCCGATCAGAGAAGACGTCTCCTGTGAGTCACTGGATATAACTTCACTGTAATGTATATGGTGTACAGAGCTGTGTAGGGCTGGCTCTACCTCTATAGTGATCTGTGTACAGAGGATTTTATTCAGTAGTGGCGGTGGTTTTAGTCAGTATGTGGTGGTGTTGTTCAGTATCAGTGGTGGTGTTAGTCAGTATGTGGTAGTGTTATTCAGTAACAGCAGTGGTATTAGTCAGTATGTGGTGGTGTTAGTCAGTATGCGGTGGTAATATTTGTTACTTGTAGTCTGGTACTTTGTTTTATTGGATTTAGTATACTGATTTGGTCAGTAACAATATGATAGTGATGGTAGTGGTTGTGGTGTGGCGGTAATATTTGGGAGGGTGGGGTGATGGGTGCTGGATATTGTCTGGAGGAGTAGGAGCTTTATAACACCTTGAGGGGGTCTCAGCAGACCCGTGTGTGTGTGTGTGTGGGGGGGGGGGGGCGCCGAAAAAAAGTTTCGCACAGGGCGCCAATTACCTTAAGGCCGGCCCTGCCTCCACTACTCCTCATAGCAGTCTGCATCCCCTCCCTGCTCCCTCCACTATTCCTAGCAGTCTGCATCCCCTCCCTGCTCCCTCAACTACTCTTCCTAGCAGTCTGCATCCCTTCCCTGCTCCCTCCATTACTATTCCTAGCAGTCTGCATCCCCTCCCTGCTCCCTCCATTACTATTCCTAGCAGTCTGCATCCCCTCCCTGCTCCCTCCACTACTCCTCCTAGCAGTCTGCATCCCCTCCCTGCTCCCTCCATTACTATTCCTAGCAGTCTGCATCCCCTCCCTGCTCCCTCCACTACTCCTAGCAGTCTGCATCCCCTCCCTGCTCCCTCCACTACTCCTCCTAGCAGTCTGCATCCCCTCCCTGCTCCCTCCACTTCTCCTAGCAGTCTGCATCCCCTCCCTGCTCCCTCCATTACTATTCCTAGCAGTCTGCATCTCCTCCCTGCTCCCTCCACTACTCCTCCTAGCAGTCTGCATCCCCTCCCTGCTCCCTCCACTACTCCTCCTAGCAGTCTGCATCCCCTCCCTGCTCCCTCCACCACTCCTAGCAGTCTGCATCCCCTCCCTGCTCCCTCCACTATTCCTAGCAGTCTGCATCCCCTCCCTGCTCCCTCCACTACTCCTCCTAGCAGTCTGCATCCCCTCCCTGCTCCCTCCACTACTCCTCCTAGCAGTCTGCATCCCCTCCCTGCTCCCTCCACTACTCCTCCTAGCAGTCTGCATCCCCTCCCTGCTCCCTCCACTACTCCTCATAGCAGTCTGCATCCCCTCCCTGCTCCCTCCACTATTCCTAGCAGTCTGCATCCCCTCCCTGCTCCCTCAACTGCTCTTCCTAGCAGTCTGCATCCCTTCCCTGCTCCCTCCATTACTATTCCTAGCAGTCTGCATCCCCTCCCTGCTCCCTCCATTACTATTCCTAGCAGTCTGCATCCCCTCCCTGCTCCCTCCACTACTCCTCCTAGCAGTCTGCATCCCCTCCCTGCTCCCTCCATTACTATTCCTAGCAGTCTGCATCCCCTCCCTGCTCCCTCCACTACTCCTAGCAGTCTGCATCCCCTCCCTGCTCCCTCCACTACTCCTCCTAGCAGTCTGCATCCCCTCCCTGCTCCCTCCACTTCTAGCAGTCTGCATCCCCTCCCTGCTCCCTCCATTACTATTCCTAGCAGTCTGCATCTCCTCCCTGCTCCCTCCACTACTCCTCCTAGCAGTCTGCATCCCCTCCCTGCTCCCTCCACTACTCCTCATAGCAGTCTGCATCCCCTCCCTGCTCCCTCCACTACTCCTCATAGCAGTCTGCATCCCCTCCCTGCTCCCTCCACTACTCCTCATAGCAGTCTGCATCCCCTCCCTGCTCCCTCTACTACTCCTAGCAGTCTGCATCCCCTCCCTGCTCCCTCTACTACTCCTAGCAGTCTGCATCCCCTCCCTGCTCCCTCCACTACTCCTAGCAGTCTGCATCCCCTCCCTGCTCCCTCCATTACTATTCCTAGCAGTCTGCATCTCCTCCCTGCTCCCTCCACTACTCCTCCTAGCAGTCTGCATCCCCTCCCTGCTCCCTCCACTATTCTTAGCAGTCTGCATCCCCTCCCTGCTCCCTCAACTACTCTTCCTAGCAGTCTGCATCCCCTCCCTGCTCCCTCCACTACTCCTCCTAGCAGTCTGCATCCCCTCCCTGCTCCCTCCACTATTCCTAGCAGTCTGCATCCCCTCCCTGCTCCCTCCATTACTATTCCTAGCAGTCTGCATCCCCTCCCTGCTCCCTCCACCACTCCTCCTAGCAGTCTGCATCCCCTCCCTGCTCCCTCCACTACTCCTCCTAGCAGTCTGCATCCCCTCCCTGCTCCCTCAACTACTCTTCCTAGCAGTCTGCATCCCCTCCCTGCTCCCTCCACTCCTCCTCCTAGCAGTCTGCATCCCCTCCCTGCTCCCTCCACTCCTCCTCCTAGCAGTCTGCATCCTCTCCCTGCTCCCTCCACTACTCCTCCTAGCAGTCTGCATCCTCTCCCTGCTCCCTCCGCTACTCCTCCTAGCAGTCTGCATCCCCTCCCTGCTCCCTCCACCACTCCTAGCAGTCTGCATCCCTTCCCTGCTCCCTCCATTACTATTCCTAGCAGTCTGAATGCCCCCTACTCCCTCCACTATTACTTCTATCTGTCTTCAACGGCCCCCAGCTTCTTCACTCTCGATGGTGACATTACTAGGGAAGTGGGGCTAAATTTTAGAGACCAAATCCGGCCAAGCCTTCTGTGACATCAGAGGATGAGGTGTTGTCTACAGAGAGAGGGAGGAGCCGAGGAGATGGAGACAATACACATTCTGTAGTTCCTAAATTTTCGAGATCCTGTCAGGGGTGAATTACGCAAAAGCTGCTGAAGCCAGTACTATTAGTGATTATATAAGAAAGTTCAAAATTTTAAGTTTTATTTCAATACAATTTTCTTATATCGGATTACCCTGTTAAGGTTAACAGTCGCTTCCACTGCTGCTATAATAAACAGTATATGTATCCGTTATAACGTTTCATCGCAGCACACTCAACAACTGTAACTATTGTACGTTATATGTGAATGCTATTGGAGTAGAATGCAACTAAGGAGCAGAAAGTGGAGGAATGTATTATATTAACAGCATGTAACCAATCCGTCCAAATCATTGGAAGAATTACTGGAGAGAGAACACCAAGACACTTCCAAGGTCAACTGTGTGTCATGTTCATACATCAGTACAATGGCAGCACTACTGCCCCTCTGTGCCAAGACATTTTTCAGCGAAATCACAAAACTCTGAAATATTTGGAATATCCTCAGGTCACAGTATAATAATAACCATGCCGAAAGTGGTGTCAAAATTACATTTTCTCAAAGGCCAAATGCTAGGAAATAAACTACAGCTGACGCACTTTTACTAAAGACCAACAACTTGGAGACCAATGTGATTTGGCCAAATTGCAGGGAGATTATATAAAAGTATAAAAAGCCATAATACATAAAAGTTCTGAAATGGGGAGAATGGTTTGAGAGATTTTTACAGTGCACAGCAGTGCTACATACTCACCTGTCCCACTCTACTGCAAATGCTGATTCCCAGCCCACTGATATCTTCTTCTTTACAACTTACGGTGACGTGCCATTCTGACATTAAGTGGAGCATAGAAAGTATAGCGCCATCTACATCTATGCTGTCAGAACGGTACTGTCAGGATGATGACAGTGGTGGAGGGCGGCGGACACCCGGCGACCTGGGAAACAGCACTGGTGGCAGAGAGGGACAGGTAAGTATATAGCGCTACTACATCCCCCCCAGCATCACAGATTAGTACTTTACATTGGACAACCCCTTTAAAACCAGCATATATGTTGTCAAAAAATAACTAGTTGCTAGGATAAACGCCAAATTGCGAGTGCTATCAGCCTTATAGCAAGTCGATCTAGGTTTGTTAAAGGAGCATTTCCATGGGGCCCGGCTGTGAACAGGAACACAAATTTGCTTCGCTGCCTACATGCAATATTTTTACTGTAACGTTAAAGACGTGATCATCCAACAAACAAGTGTTTGCTTACTTGTCGGCAGATTGTTTTCCCTTTAATATAGGAAATGCCCTTAACTTTTAATCTACAAGGGTGTTATGGTAAAAGAATAAATGGTTAAAACGGTTTTCCAGCAATGAAAACTTTATGTCTTGTACTTAAACATCGCTAAGCCAATCACTGACCGCCAATGGTGATCCACCGGAATCAGTCATTGGCAGCAGGCGGAAACAATATACATGAGAAAGCAGCAGGGACCAGGTGCGAAGCCATGGAATCAGAGAAGGAGAGTATATGGTAGCTTTTTTTATTATTAAAGGAGGACTCCAGAAATTATTTTTACATCATTTGGTGCCAAAAAGTTATGCATACAGTATTCTGAAGTTGCAAATTATTCCAGGACACAGTGCTCTCTGCTGCCACCTATGGCCTTGTCAGGAATGGTACAAAACAGGAGCACATCTCTTCATTCTCCCTGCTCCAGGGCATACAGCCGACGATTAAACTGGAAGGCTTGAAAAATCTGCTAACTTTCTGGCACCAAATTCCCCCTTTCAAGGTACCAAAGCCAAATGTAAAAATAAGTTTTGGATTGCTGGAATAATCCTTTAAGTAATTAAATGGAAACCAACAAAGAAATGTACAAAAAAAATAAATAAATAAAAATCACCACTTTAAGACTTTCATTACTGGCTACTAAACAAATCACTGGTCCATTCAGCTACTCCTGGCGATTCTGGTAATCTCTAATGATATAGTAATAGATTCAAGGTAAGTAATTGCATGTGATTTAAGTGTTACCACTGAGATAACTTAAATCATCTGTGCAGCTTTGACCTTATAACTTAATAAGTTTTTGAATTACAGCCAACACTAGTTCCTCTATCTTTTCTGATAGGCCTCCTTTAGTTTGTACCTTGCCCACTGGTATATAAAGCACAGGTGAACCTCAGCACTACCTTTGCAAGGCTTGAGAACTGAGGATAATCAGAGTCCCATCCTGGAGACTTGCTGCTACGGGTGGTGCACTCACCAAACGTAGACAGTATAGGCAAAGAAATTCAACTTTCAGAAGGACAGTGGAGGCACTCACCAATTGTAGCAAAAATGTATAAACTTTATTCCTTCATAAGGCAACACACGGATAGCGGATGAGTTATCAGGCTTACAGCTGTGACATGTGAAACATCTGTAAGCCTGATAACTCATCCGCTATCCGCGTGTTGCCATGAAGGAATAAAGTTTAGACATTTTTGCTACAATTGGTGAGTGCCTCCACTGTCCTCTTCAAAGTTGATCCAAAGTTAATCTGGTATATAACCATGTATCTGCACCTTTGCAATGATATAAGTCAGACGGTACCCATGGGCCTGAAAACTTTTGTGGAATTCCCATTAGAATAGGTCAAATTAGCTCACAGTCATGTTATATTTACAGGAGTCCTTAAGGCCTTCATACACCTTCAATAGCCGACGATCATTCGGCTGTCAGTTATATCTCCCGCCTGCTGCCCGTCCTCCCCATACATAGAGACGTTCAACATGACCGAGTATTCCAGTGCTCTCTATGGGGAGGGGTAAACTGCAGCGAGCGCGCTCTCCCTGTGGCTTATCTCCCTCTAACAAAAGGGCCAGATGTAATTTTCCATCACGGCCGACCACTATCACCACTGACATCATCTGTTGGTGTTTGTTCTAGACGGCCCCATACACCTTATGCCAACAGGTTCAGCCGGGCATAAGTCCAATGCTACGTTTACACGGAACTATTATCGGGCGAATTTTCGCAATAACGATCGAATCCGAACGATAATCGTACGTGTAAATGTGGCGAACGATATATAAATCATTCATTTTGATCTTTTAACATTTTCTTAAATCATTATTCGTTGTTCGCAAAAAATTCACCGATCATTCCGTGTAAACAGTCGTTCACTGATTTTACCTATGTGTGAGATAGGCTTAAGCGATCGCAAAACGAATTTTCTGTACGATATATCGTTCCATCTAAACGCTGATCGTTATAAAAAAAGTCATTACTTTGAAATCGTTAATCGTACGATCGGGCCAATAATCGCCTCGTGTAAACTTAGCACAACGGTCCATTAACACAGAAAGATTATCTGCCAAAGATTTGAGGCCAAAGCCAGGAATGGATTTGAAAAGAGGAGAAAGCTCAGGCTTTCCTTTATGACCTGATCCCTATTTATAGTCCATTCCTGGCTTTGGCTTCAAATCTTTGTCAGATAATCTGTCAAATAATCTTTCTGTGTAAATGGACCCTAAAGTGTACCATTAGAAATTATGTGAGTGAGATTCATTGTATACCCAGTTACAATCTCTTAACAAACCATAAACAAACCATTTAAGGGTCCGTTTACACACACAGATTATCTGACAGACATCTGCCAGATTTTTGCAGCCAAAACCAGAAATGGATTAGAAAAAAAGAGAAATCTCAGTCTTTCCTTTATGACCTGTTCCCTGTTTACAGTCCATTCCTGGCTTTGGCTGCAAAAATTTGTCAGATATCTGTCAGATAATCTGTGTGTGTAAACGGACCCTTAACCATCTTAATAAGCCTTAATGCAGGAGTATGATGGCGCGTTTACACGAATCGATAATTGGCCCGATCGTACGATTAACGATGTCGGAGTAACGATCAGCATTTAGACAGTACGATATATCGTACGGAAAAATCGTTTTGCGATCGCGCGCCCGTAGCCCGGCCCGCCCGCTGCCCGGCCTCCCGCTCATCCGCAGCCCCCTGCGCCGGCTCGATCGCCACCCCCGCCACTCTCATCGCCGCCGCTGCCGCTCTCATCGCCACCCGCCGCTCCGGTCGCCCCCACCCCCACCGCTGCAGCTCCGATCGCCATCGTCGCCACTCTCATCATCGCCGCCGCCACTCTCATGGTCGCCCTCCGCCGCTCACATCGCCACCCTCCGCCGCTCTCATCGCCACCCTCCGCCACTCCGGTCGCCCCCCCCCCCCCACCGCCGCCGCTCCGATCACCCCGCGCAGCAGGTCTTTGGACATCCTCGGCTCCGCTCTTCAGTGCACCGATTGGCTGAAGAGGGGAGCCGGGAATTTCAAACGGCTCCTCTTCAGCCAATCAGTGCTCCTCTTCAGCAGTGATTGGCTGAAGAGGAGCAGTTTGAAATTCCCGGCTCCCCTCTTCAGCCAAACAGTGCACTGAAGAGCGGAGCCGGGGATGGCTGAAGACCTGCTGCGCGGAGCAGGTAACGTATGACCGGCGATCAGAGCAGGGGGCTGCGGATGAGCTGGGGGCCGGGCTGCAAACAGGGGGCCGGGCTGCGAACGGGGGGCCGGGCGGCGGGCGGGGCTGCGGGCGGACTAACGCGCGACGGCTGTTTACACGGAACGATCGGCGAATTTTTTGCGAACGACGAACGACGATTTGATGACGTTGAAAGATCAAAACTGACGATTGCTCGTTCGTCGTTTGATCGTTGGCTGCGTTTACACGTACAATTATCGTTCGATTTCAATCGTTATCGCGCAAATTCGCCCGATATTCGTTACGCGTAAACGCGCCATGACCCTCAGGGATGTGTAAAGGGGTCTAATCTGCAATAAACATTATTAGTAGTAAGGCTGTGTTCACACTGCATTTTTGCTGTCTGTTTAACCTACATGTTAAAAAAAACAAAAACAAACAAACACAGAGGCAAAACGGATGTGGCTAGATGCCATACTACTGAATCAGTTTCCTATTGATGGTTTGAAAAATATATATTTTTTTTTTTACACGATAATGAGGTTGTCCAAATTGTCCAAAGAAATAAAATGAAATGTACGGAACAGTGAAAGTAATGAAAAAAATTTAATCTAAGGCTATGTTCCCGCACAGTATTTTGCTACCAAAACCAGGAGTGGATTGAAAACACAGAAAGGCTATGTTCACACACTGTTGAAATTGAGTGGATGGCCGACATTAAATGGCCAATAATTATTGTTATTTTTAAAACAATGGCCGTTGTTTTGATATAACAGACTTTATTTGATCAAAATACTGAACAAAAATACTGTGTGGGAAAATAGCCTAAACCCAGCCTTACATTATTTCCCAAATCTGAAGACTGTTGTCTCACACCAGGCCTACCTGTATACATAACAGCAGGTGATTCGTTCTCTCTGTCCTGGGATGACCAGTATACAGCTGAACCATATCTTCACTAGTTCTCTAGAAAGAAGGAAAATCAAGCATCAGTTCGCTATACCCAGGGTAGCCTAAACACATCATTTTAGCTATATTCCCATAAATTCATGTATACGGGGAGAGAGGCGACACTGCTTGTCAGTCTACACATACTTGTCTTGTTATAACAGTGAACATTTGGCAACCACTATTGAATACAGATTAAAAAACACACATATACATTACATTACAAGGTGCGCACACACACACACACACACACACACACACACACACACACACACACAGGTTTGCATTCTATTCAATTAAGTCCTGTTATTCCAGGGAATTATCTGCACACACCAGAGTAGGATGATGCAGGACATACATGAATACTGTGTGTAAGTGCGGATATTTTGTGTACATTGTATAACAGTATCACTCGGCAGCAGGTGACATAGGTCTGTGTATATCATCTACCCCCTGTGTCTGGATTACATCATACAGCTCACCTGACCAATAATTAAAAGTTTATACTAATTGTTTAAACTGGGAAAGAAGTCTGGGGGCTCAGACAGCGGAAAGCGAAGCCGTTACAAGGTATTTACCTAATGGTGATTTGTTTCTAATCTGTTCATTAGCACAAGAAGCATGTCCTGCAGCATCTCAATGGCAAATATTCATCATTGCTGGTATGGGGGGCACTTACATGACAACGCTTTTGCCTGGGGGGCTGGATCTAGATAATTACACAAGATAGTAGATAGCTTAGTGCTGCATCCAAATGAGCAGATGCTACGCATAATAACCCTTTCACTACTGCAGCTAGCAAACAAGGTCATATATTGGTATGGAAGCAATGCCGGCCAGAGGCCATAAAGAGTAAGACCAAATATCGTCATCTACTCTGGGGAAATAAATGTTTTCATATCAATTGGTATCACAGTTAAAACAGATTTGTAAATAATTTCTAGTAAAAAAAAAAAAAAAGCTTCCAATTACTTATCAGCTGCTGTATGTCCTGCAGGAAGTGGTGTATTCTTTTCAGTCTGACACCGTGCTCTCTGCTACCACCTCTGTTCATGTCAGGAACTGTCCAGAGCAGCAGCAAATCACCATAGAAAACCTCTTCTGCTCTGGACAGTTCCTGACATGGACAGAGGTGGTAGCAGAGAGCACTGTGTCAGACTGAAAAGAATACACCACTTCCTGCAGGATTTACAGCAGCTGATAAGTACTGGAAGACTGGAGGTTTTTGAAGAGAAGTAATTTACAAATCTGTATAACTTTCTGACACCAGTATTACTGGCATCACCGCTCAGCATTGGGAGCCATGATAGCAGAAGGATGGTTTATGATGGCTGAGGTCACATGCAGTATAAGGTCATGTTCACATGGTGTGAGACACCGGCTGTTCCGTGACCTGGCCGGTGTCAGAGAAGATCCTCCCGGCCGTTACTGCGGTATTGGGATGCGGGCGCATCAGTGAGTGCCCGCATCCGAATTTGCACACTATGGAGTGTACGGCCGGAGCCCCTCACTCCAGTGAGTACTGACAAGGTTTTCTGCGGCCGCTGTTCAATGAATAGCTGCCGCAGAAAACTGACATGTCAGTTGTTTGCAGCGCCGCTAGGGGTCCTGGCCGGAGTTTACAGTATACCATGTGTATACACTCTGGCCGGGATTCCATAGAAGGCAGCACTACACAAGTTACATAGTAATCACAGCCGTTGTTATTACATAACTTACGTAATGTGAACATAGCCTTAGTGATATCACCACTCAGCATTGGGAGCCATGATAGCAGAAGGATAGTATGACATGGCTGAGGTCACATGCAGTATTATTGATATCACCGGAAAGTGTTGGGCTCCTGATGGCTGGAGTGCCTAGAGAAGCTTCCGGACTGGTTCACCATGGGATTGCACAGGTGAGTAAAGACTTTTATACTATTTAATAATATTTGATTGTCTCCTTTTAAACATTTTCAAAAAGCTAGATAAGAGGAACACAATGAAGCTTTCCAAGCCTGTGTGTGGAAAACCACAATGGAAATTTGTCCATACACCAGTCTAATGTAAAAATCTCCCCCTCCCCCATGCCTAATGTATTGAGAGACACCTACATTAAAAGGGGTTGTTCGGCTTTTTAAAAAAATATATTGCTGCTGGTGCATATAAAACAAATATGTTATGCTTACCTGTCCGCGCTCCCTCTGTGTCCTCTGCTGACTGCAGAGCCTCCATTTCTGAGACAAACTGGTATCAGGAATGACAGCCCTCTCAGCCAATCGCTGAGTGAGATGGGAAAGCCATGCAGCCAGTGATTGGCTGAGCGGGCAGTCACTCCCGATACGCGTTTTTCTGCAGTCAGTAAGGGACACCAGCAATGGTGTCAGCGTCTTCACCTAGCGAACGATCAGCCGATGATTGTCGTCATCGGCTGATCGTTCATTTAGGTTCAAACCTAAAATCATCAAGAAATCATACAAGGAATAGGTGTGCGCGGCGGGCGACCGACCATTTTAAAATATCACACTTTACCTCAGCATCAGCTTCGAAGCGGCCTGTCTGAGCTGACAGACCGCTCAGCCAATCACTGGCCGGGACCGCCGCAGCCAGTGATTGGCTGAGCGGTCTGTCAGTTCAGACAGGCCGTTCCGAAGCTACTGTGGCACGGGACCCGGGGAGAAGGAGAAGACCTGCAGCCTGGTGAGGTAAAGTATGAAACAAGGGCATCGGTAACGATTGTCGGGCCGTGGAATAAGCCCAGTAAATGAGTGCCGATCTAGCAGATCGTCGCTCGTTTACATTGTTGATCGGGCCCTAGTCGGCCCGTGGAATACCACCCTAAGTCTTTTCCAATCTCCTAAATGAGAGCTTAGGTTACAATTATACCTTATAAAGTTCACTATTACATGCAGCTCTTATACACATTATGGCTTTGAATTACCCAAGAGCTAGGGCGCTTGCATGATCTGTTGTATGAGAGATACTGCAGCATCCTTACATGGTGTCCAGCAGGTTTTCATCAAGATATTGCTCATTTTCACAGGCCCGAGGCCTTTGATGCAAATGTGACGAAAAACTTATATTAGATCGGGAGACAATCATTACTTATAACAAGTACTTGCCGCCTCCATTGCTCTGGGCTTGATGATCGTAAGAATAAAATGTTCCAGATTCTATAGGGACAGAACAATGGAGGTATAATCTAATCACATTTGTGCTGAGGCCTATCGGTTGCAGTCAGTCCTGAAGTGTCCCTTTAACTCCTGTGATGGGATACATAGTGATAGGAGCACTTTGTGGCCCTATTTTAACTCTTACAGTCACCAAACATTGACACAATTGAAATAAAAACAAGCCATTGTGTTAAGCTGTAGATAATTCCATACAGTCTGTCCATTTAATAGAGCTTAGTAAACAATGCCCATTATTACATTGCTGCAGGAGACACCAATACTCCAGAGCCTGAGTAACTACTAGTGTTCATTTCCATTTACATACAAAGGGCAAAAACAATCCCCAGGAATGCTAATACCATTAGTCTCAGACGAATATGATGGCATTTTTTTTTTTTTGGGGGGGGGGGGGGTAAAATTTACAAGTTATCTCTATTCTGCGACTCCATATGACTGCATTGATACCCAATTTATATAACCATTTATATTTTACTACTCTTAAAAAAGTTAAACTTTTTCTTAAACTAATTTTGCTTACAATTTCTCTGTCCTGAAACCTATCCTATAGGCATTTTCAGGGCTGATTTTTTGGTGCTGTGATATGAAGTTTTTATTCATTTAATTTTTTGATCAATTTTTAGAAGTAATTTTTTTTCTGAAACACGATGCATCCATAAAATCGGCAATATGGGTTTTTTAGCTTTTTTATTTTTATGCCATTTACTGTGTGGAATTAAATAATATATTTTATTAGTTTGGACCACAATTTGTACACACACACACTTTATAAATATAATAGGTAAAAGTGAGGGAACCAGTCACCAACCAATGTCTGTATGCTACAGGTCTTAGGGCAGGGAGCGATAATCTGTAATAATTATAGGGAGCGATAATCTGCTTAATCAGGCCAATTATCGCTCAGTGTAATAAAGACAACGATCATTTGAAGAAATGATCATCAGCTGATCCTTGTTTCCTAACGTGTTAAAAAAAAATCATCTGTGATGTGCGGCCGACGGCTGATATAATAAACTTATAAGGGGAGATTTATCAAACATGGTGTAAAGTAAATCTGGCTCAGTTGCCCCTAGCAACCAATCAGATTCCACTTTTTATTTTCCAAAAGTCTGTGAGAAATTAAAGGTGGAATCCGATTGGTTGCTAGGGGCAACTGAGCCAGTTTCACTTTCCATGATGTTTGAAAGTCTTCCCCATAGACTTTATACTTACCTGTCTACGCTCCTCAGTGTTCTTGTAGCTTCTCCCCGCTGCCGCCGCTGGAACTTCTGAGCCGGTCTCTACATTAAGTACAGCTGTTATATAGCAGCCTTCAGGAGACTGGGCCTGGATACAGTAAGTATAGCTGTTATATAGCTGCCTTCAGGAGACTGGGCCTGGATACAGTAAGTATAGCTGTTATATATCAGCCTTCAGGAGACTGGACCTGGATACAGTAAGTATAGCTGTTATATAGCTGCCTTCAGGAGACTGGACCTGGATACAGTAAGTATAGCTGTTATATAGCTACCTTCAGAAGACTGGACCTGGATACAGTAAGTATAGCTGTTATATAGCAGCCTTCAGGAGACTGGACCTGGATACAGTAAGTATAGCTGTTATATAGTTCCCTTCAGGAGACTGGACCTGGATACAGTAAGTATAGCTGTTATATAGCAGCCTTCAGGAGACTGGATCTGGATTTCTGGTAAGTTCAGCTTTGTTTTACAGCATGATAACAGCAAAAAATAATGAATGTATATTGCAAAGTTGCTTCATTTCACATCTACTGTTGATTTAGATTTTGAAAGTTATAACGACAGGTACACTTTAAGTACTTGATGTGTGTGTGAGGTAGGTGGGGCATCAAATTAAGGAACCCGATAAGCCTGCTTAAAAAGATGAGCTTTGAGGGCAGATTCAAAGCTTTGGATATTGTTGAGGAGTGTTATATACTTGGGTAATTTATTCCATAGAACTGGTGGAGCACGTGTAAAGTCTATCTTCAATCTAAGGGCTGTATATGAAAGTGGGAGACACTTCACCAATTACCTAGCTACAAAATAACATGGAGCACTGCCTACAAAAATGACAATAATAATGTCAATGTCTATACTTTTAATGGAATACATAACGTGGTGTTGGAAAGGTTCCTATCAACAGGTAGAGCCCCACCTTGATGCTTATAAGGCTGCAAATAATAAATGAAATGTAGGATCTGTAGTAGTCTAAAGGCCCTATTACACAGAGCGATTATCGGCTATATTCAGCCAATATCGGCTGATAATCGTTCAGTGTAATAGAAGGAAACGATCAGCCGACATGAACGATGTCTGCTGATCGTTGTAGCTGTTTGTCTTTCAACATCTGCTGCCTTCTATTTGTGGAATAGGGGCGGCGGCAGTAGACCATCGCTATCCCCTATGGGCTGCCTGTACGATCCAGCGATCACCTGGGCAGCCCCCCCCCCCCCCAAGCTCCCTTCGGCGCCTCCTGTACTCATCTGCGAACGGGGAACGAGGAGCAAACGAGCGCTGACAGAGCTTGTTTGCTTCTCACAATCGGCTCGTGTAATAGGGGCTTAAAGCTGACCACATCTATGCAAGTCTATGACAATGCCACAGCAATCGCCCACAAATACACAGTGATTAATGGCTTTTTTTGCAATCAGGTTGAATAAACTATATAAACCTTTAAATTCTATAAAAAAACATTTAAAAAATGACAGTTACACTTTGAGGCTGCGCTCACACGTACAGGATCTGGAGCAGATTCAAAGCAAATCTGCAGCTTTCAATCTGTGCCATCAAATCTGCTGCAGATCCTGTACGTGTGAACGCACCCTTACTGTTCCTAACAGACCTGAAAATCCTTAAAGGGGTTATCTCTCTACTAAAAATGTTTTCATTCTAAACAATTAAAACTAATGAACAATAAGTAACTCCCTGTGCTTCGCTGCTCTGACTCTGGTCTTCTTAATGGAACGGACATCAAGTGATTTCCCCAGCCAATCAGCGACATCATTGCGGTAATCCTGGCATTGTGGCTCCCATCACTAGGTGGTGATTCCAAGACCTTGAATGCCACAGATTATGGGTGTCACGTGACATCCACTCCAATAAGACTGAGGTGCAAGATGGGAAAGGTGAGTTACTGACAGTTTGTTAATTTAAATTGTTAAGGGCCCCTCCAAAAAATTTTTCTTAAGATGGATAACCCCTTTAAATCTCAATATCTTAGGCAGAAAGATATAGTTGTAAACTAGGCGTTGGTTAGGTTGATCTTGTACCTCTTATTTGTGACGAGCTATAGACTTAAGGTGCGTTTACACGTAACGATTATCGAATTCGAACAATAATCGCACGTGTAAACGCAGCGAACGATCAAACGACGAACGAGAAATCGTTCATTTTGATCTTTCAACATGTTCTCAAATCGTCGTTCACAAAAAATTCACAGATCGTTCCGTGTAAACAGTCGTTCGCAGATTAAACCAATGTGTGAGATAGGCTTAAGCTATCGCAAAGTGAATTTTCCGTACGATATATCGTACAGTCTAAACGCTGATCGTTATAAAAAAAAAAATTAGTTACTCCGACATCGTTAATCGTTTTTTTTAATATTGGAAAAACCATACGGCAACTACAACTGAGATTCCGCGAACATTGCACATCAGTACGTACAGGAAAAGGGGCAACTAGATTCATTGAGCATATGAGGTCAGTCCACAATAGTGACGTCAGTGATTTAAAATTCATCGGCCTCGAAAGGGTAGTTTTAGGTAATCGAGGCACGGATGTGCATAAATTATTGCTTAAAAAAGAAGCGTTCCTCATTTCACTATTTAACGCTACAGGGCCACTTGGACTGAACGATAGGAACGAGTTTCATGCTTTCCTTTAATGTTTTTACCATTTGTGTGTCATGATTTTAATTATGTTGCACCTGTGTTTGTCTGCACTTGTATCTATTTATATGCCTGGCAGACGTGATGACGTGTGTGTTAGCCGTGACGAAGTGCGCCTGCGCACGAAACGGTCCGTCGCCTGATATGCACCTTATGTCCGTCCTCCCTCACCTGATATTTATGTCGGATTGAACTCCCTTTGTTTTTGGCTACAATAAAAGCTTGAAGTTGAGCATCTGGTGAGTGCCGCGGTTTTTCTATTTCTCCTTGTTGCAAATAGACTTAAGGTGCGTTTACACGTAACGATTATCGAATTCGAACAATAATCGCACGTGTAAACGCAGCGAACGATCAAACGACGAACGAGAAATCGTTCATTTTGATCTTTCAACATGTTCTCAAATCGTCGTTCACAAAAAATTCACAGATCGTTCCGTGTAAACAGTCGTTCGCAGATTAAACCAATGTGTGAGATAGGCTTAAGCTATCGCAAAGTGAATTTTCCGTACGATATATCGTACAGTCTAAACGCTGATCGTTATAAAAAAAAAAATTAGTTACTCCGACATCGTTAATCGTACGATCGGGCCAATTATCGTTTCGTGTAAACGCACCTTTATCCTATGCTGTATTGCACCATGGACCCCAAATGACCGTATAAGATACAGTCTAAGATAGTGGCATACAGGTATCGCAGCCTTCCTAAAATTCTAGCTGTCCTTTCACTATCAGGGAAATTTAATATGACACACACCATCAACACATGGAAATCGATGACAGCTGCTCAGTGTTGGGTTCTCTGGGAAGTTTTACAGTGATATACTTTATTGTCTTCCTGTGAATTTGCTTGCGTTGGCCGTATCTCTCGTATCCATTTACCGTATAACGCTGATGTGCCCTTATCTTTTCTAAAGGGCTGATGCCCAGAGACAAATAACAGGTTCACTTCAATTCCCAAGACAGTCCCGTGTTTATAAAGCTGGAACAGCCAGAGAAGCCGGCATCTTTTCAGCCCTTTGGCGATATGAAAAGTTCCGGTATCCTCTTATCTGGCACGCTGTGCTATTTGTGTTCACAAGTTGCAGGTTCTGAAAGTGAAGACAGGACGGAGGAGATAAGGAAAAGGACAAAACCATGTGGACAGGATATAAAATAAACAGGATACTGCTTTCTGTGCCATTAAAGTAGTAGAGTCCCCACAAATAGAAGGGCTTTGTCTGCTTTAGCAATGCATAATGCGACAGCTTATTTTCAGGAATTACTGTATATTTATAAGAAAGACCTAGTATAATATGTTCTGTTTCCTTAAGAGACTTATCCCACATCAGGGGCTTTCTAGAATATAAAGTAACATTTTCTCAGTTGCTCTTTGGCAACATGATTAGCAAAGGTTGTTCCTGTGCATTTGCTGAGGAGAAGGTGGGAAACCTCATCAAGAACAGCAATTACCTAAGGGCCCTTTTACGCAGAAAGATTATCTGACAGATTATCTGCCAAAGATTTGAAGCCAAAGCCAGAAACAGACTATAAACAGACATCAGGTCATAAAGGAAAGCCAGAAATTTCTCCTCTATTCAAATCCAGTCCTGGCTTTGGCTTCAAATCTTTGGCAGATAATCTGTCAAATAATCTTTCTGTATAAAAGGGCCCTTAATGTAGCTACAGCTTAACCCCTTAAGGACCAGGCCAATTGTCACTTTTGCATTTTCGTTTTTTCCTCCTCGCCTTCTAAGATCCATAAATATTTGATTTTTCTACTTACAGGGCCATGTGAGGGAGTGTTTTTTTCAATAGCAGGTGTCCTTTGTAATGGCATCTTTCAATCTGCCATAAAATGAATGATGGAACCCCCAAAATATCATTTATGGGGTGAATTTGGGTCAAAAAATGTGATTATTCATTTTTTTATACATAAAATGTAATAAAAAAAAAAAGCAATCTCTGCGTTTTTTTACCGCTTTTTGTTCACGATTGCAGCGGCCCGCCATTGAGGGTTAGGGCCCGGCTGCAGATAGCTCCACACCCGGGAACCCAGCAGGGCATACATTTACATCCTCCTGCGTTAAGGCCAGGCAGCGGGGTCGGAAATGTACGCCCACGGTCGTTAAGGGGTTAAAGAGCTTACCATAAAAAATAATAACGTCTATACTTCAATAAAATACACAATGTAGATCTGGAGAAGTTCCTTCAACCAGGTATGAATAGTGTCTCATTCACTCTATGTCCAGACTCCAGAGACAGGACCGGAGTGGAGAGTACTCACTCCTGGGCTTCTCTTCACTTCCCTTCCTTTTCTACACTACGCCATGACATGGCACTAATAAAACTGCACTGGACTGGACAGGCTGACCCTGAGCTGGAGGATAATTTACAGTAGACTACTATAGGTGGCATGTAGGGGGAATTGATATGCTGGGATTGCAAAATTGCTTAATGAACAGATAGGAAACAAACAGCAGCATTACAGGTAAGAAGGGGTTACACCAAGCACTGAACTGCTGCTCATAGTAAGCCTGCAGACTAATATACTAATTTTCCAACACTCTGCATAGAAAAACGTAAAGAAACTACTAAACTGGCATTTTAGTACCAGTGTCGTAATCTCTCCTCTTATAATAATTATTCCTCTATTTGTGTAGTCCCAACATATTCCACAGCGCTGTACATCACTTGCCATAACTCAAATCAGTCCTTCCGCCATTAGGGCTCACAATCTAAATTCCCCTATCTGTATGTTTTGGAGCGTGGGAGGAAACCCTTGCAAACACACGAACATCACACAAACTCCTTACAGATGTTGTCCTTGATTGGATTTAAAGACAGGACCTCTGCATTGCAAGGCCACAGTGCCAACCACTAAGCCACCATGCTGCCCTTTACGTACTGAATCACATCAACCTCACACACCCAAATCCCATACGAGTGTCATACGAATTGTTTTAGTCCATCACAGCGGTAACCCATCAGCTGCCGATGTAACTCATTGGTCAGAGTTAAGAGGGCAGGCTTGATCTAACTTTCAGGCACCATGGCCCTAAGTTTACGAAGATTGTCTGGTTTTCAAGAGTCCCACACATCAGGATTTCAGGGTTCCCTAAAACCGAACAATAACACCACGCTAGAGGTGTCAGATTTTTGGGTGAATTCACACGTACAGGATCCACAGCAGATGTGATGCTGTGTTCAGTTATTTAGATCAAATCCAGCAGAAAATCCACAGCGATATGGTGTGTGTGAAGCTACCCCTAGGACCCTATTACAGGGGACGAATATTGTCCCAAAAAATTATATGGTTTGAATTTAAACAATAATCGTTCTGTGGAATTGCAGGCAACGATTGAAACATCGTTCACGTGTCGTTAATCGTTGATTTGCATCTGAAAGTAAAATCATTGTTGTTTATTTGCTAATTGTTCGCTATAATTTCACATTTGTTCGCTGTAGTTCCACATTTTTTCACTAATCGTGTAATTGCACATTGTTTATTGTTTTGCTGGGATCAGATGAAGTAAACGATGATCAGATAAACTAACGACTATCGTTCTGTGTAAAATGGTGAATGATTTCAGGTTAACGTTAAACAATCTCGTTTGCAACAGTTTATCGTTAGTCGTTAAAAATAATTTTTTTTTAATAAATATTTTGGTTATGGCAGGTTTTAAAAAGGGACACACCTGTGACACGTCCACTTTTCGGCTATGGGCTATGTTTACACATAGTATTTCCGTCAGTCTTTCGGTCAGTATTTTTTAAACCAAAATGAGAAGTGGAACTGACAGGGCAAAATTGTAATAGAAAGATTTGCACAGATTATGTGTTTTCAATCCACTCCTGGTTTTGATTGGAAAAAAGACCAAAAGACTGATGGAAATACCATGTGTGAACATAGCCTTAAAGCACAAAATGATGGGTGTGTCAGCTTTAAACATTTTTGTGGCGCACAATGTTAGTAAGTATGGAGAAACCAGAAACAGACGGGGGGAAATCGTAAAAACCATACATTTTCTGATAGACCATCATTAGAACATCTGCCCTAGTGTGTATATTCTGGAGGAGGTAGACAGGCTCACAGATTGAAGGTACCCAGCCACCTCCAGTGCTCTGTCTTGGTGTCCCTGTTACTTGAAACAGGCAGAGCATAACAACAGGCCATGGATAGCAGACTGAAGGGAAGTGAGACACCTAGTGGCCAAGACTACAGGGCTATTTTTTTCTGGGGGTAATTTTTGATAAATGAAGTTATTTACAAATATAACAGAAATCACATAGGCTTCCATTTTTTAAGCATCTTCCCTACAACAGTGGTCATAAAATTGGTATTTTGATGCCAAATAATTGTCTCTCATATAGCTGCATTTACACCTTGTGTTTTTCCTGTTCCATGATTGTGGTCTGCTAGCTACCTCAGTGATCCGTGCAAAACCGTCCATGTTGTCATCCCTTTTGCATCTGTGTCCATGTTTTTAACGGATCTTTTTAAACCATTTTACTTTGATTACATCACTTCCGTGTTTTTCACAGATGAACACGGATATCAAATCTGTTTAAATCCCTAAAAAACACGGATCTCATTGATTTCTATGGGGAATCCTTTCCGTGCTTCCGTTCAGAGTAATGACAGGTCTTATTTTTTAACGGCACAGATCACGGATCCGTGCAATCACGGAAAGTTTGGATAGCCCAATAGAAAGCAATGGGCCGTAAAGATGTCCGTGAGCACGGACAACTTCACGGAACGTGTGAATGCAGCCTAAAGCTCCTTATCACAACACTGGGATCCTGCATTGCAGAATGGACTCTACGGTATTTTACTGTAGCATTCACATGTGCAATGTTGGGTCAGAGACATTTAGGAGATTCCAATTGACACAATGAAGTTTTTCCTACTGTAAAAAGTTCTGACTTCATCAGGTAAACATAATGAATTTCTTAGATTCGGTACAGCACGTCTCAGTCTTGGGATGCATTGGTGATTTCTCCAGGAATGTTTCCCTCCCCACCAACATTCCTTGAATGTCAAGGGGTTTGTCTGCCGAAGTGCACAGGCAACAGTGCTATAATCTCATTTTAATTCTAGATTACAACAGTCCATTATAATTCACTGGTAAATTGTCCCTATGACATATTGCTCTGTGTGTTTGTGCAGGTGCTGTACGATAACCTCCACACTGATTCCAGGATTAAAACAGCAAAATCATTAGAAATGACCTCAGCATTATATTTGCATGAGTTTCACAAATTAAAATAATCTTAATTAAAGTTCCAACCAGAGTAACGTCTCTCGCCTCCCGCGTGGAGAGCATTTTTCGTTTTACAATAAAAGACCGTGACAGCCTCTTCCTATTAACTACATTACATCATCACTATCAAAGACCAAAGGAAATTAATTTTGTTTTTTAAACTTCTTGGCATGGCTGGGTTTCTTTACTTCACCAAACATCTGTTGTTTTTCTATACATGTCACTTGTGAAGTTTCCCCGATGACATTATTCTCACTTGGTCATGCTGTGATGTTTGCGAATGAAGAAATGTATGCTACCAGTGGGGAATAGTTTCTGCTCACATGCTGTAACCACAAAAGTCAATGTTATCCTTTTGTCAAGACTACTTCAATAAAAGAACATTATGTAACTTCAAACAATGATGGGCTGCAAACTCCTCCCGATATTGGCTATATGCTTCATTCACATTAGGCGCAAGTTTGTTTTTTTAATTTAAGTTTGACTTTACATAGTAGATACCCTTATTTCCAGAGGTGTAAAGCTCCTGCGCCACGAAAAACCTATAACAGGACCACCAAACCACTATAGCTTCTAATGTATTGATATACAATCACATTATGCACAACACACAGGGGCACATTTATCTCTTTGTACCATTATTTTGGCTCATTTGGAGTTTTTGTCCAAAGCAAAAAAATTTAAGCAACATTAATCAAGGAGTTTGTGCTTTTTTTTAAGCAGTTTAAGCTGACTCAGTCTTTTTAATTTTTTTTGCTCCGAGGGACATGGGTTTATTTTAGCTACTTGATTAGCGAGATTTATCAGGTGTGGGTTTTTTTTTTTTAGTTTTTTTTTGCGCAGCAGTACTCCCCCCCCCCCCCCCCCCCCCCCCCCTACCTTGAGGTGGTTTTTAGCCAAAAAATTATGCATGCACACAAAAAATGTGCAAGATTCAGCAATGCATTTGTGCCTAATAATACATTTTCAGCAAGGTCTGAGTTTTTGGACATCACAGAAAAAATGTGCAAGCACAAAAAAATTGCAGATGATAAAATGTGCCCTACAATCTTTTTTTATCCTTTAAAAAGTCCCAAGGTATGCAGCTCCTGTGCCATGATAGAAATCCTGTAACAGGATGGCCAAACTAGCTTTTATTGCACTGTTACACAATCTTTTTCCCCCTCTATTTTCAAAGACCAAGTCTATGTTCGGCTCTGCATAGTAGCCATCCTCATTTCAAGAGGTATAAAGCTCCTGTGTAGAGATGAGCGAACCTGGAGCATGCTCGAGTCCATCCGAACTCGATGGTTCAGCATTTAATTAGCTGTGGCTGCTGAAATTGGATAAAGCTCTAAGGTTGTCTGGAAAACATGGATACAGCCAATGACTATATCCATGATTTCCACATAGCCTTAGGGCTTTATCCAACTTCAGCAGCCACCGCTAATCAAATGCCGAACAATCGGGTTCGGATGGACTCCAGCATGCTCCAGGTTCGCTCATCTCTACTCCTGTGCTATGATTAAAAAAAAAAAAACACAATACCAGGACCATCAAACTACCGTAGTTTTTATTGCACAGTTGTTCTTTTATGTCAAACATACGGTAATTGGGCTCATACACACAAACTCTGGGTTGAGGCTGTACCCTCTGCACCTCTCTCCTCAACATAAAAGTTAAATTCTGTTGTCAAGGATGCCTATGAAGAACAACTATGGTTCCATTCTGGCAGCAGGATACACATTCAAGCTGAAGGCAAGTCACAACTAAAGCAAAACAGCTGGAAGTTCCATAGACTTGCATTGCAACAACCTTGCAATTCTATAAACTGATGATTTTCCTGCAGTTTGAGTGCGTTTCCAGACGCCGCCACAGAGCGATCATTCTTTGACTAATGTAATAGAAGATAAGGTTTGTTCCTCAGTTGAACGTAAGCTTTGTATGCAAATAGTATATATGACCTGTTACAAGTAGAGATGGCGAAGTTTGGTTTAATGAAACCCTGAATGCTCAGCATTTGACTTCAAGTGGCTCCCTAGGACTGCACCCATCTTCTCCAGCCACAGGGAGTTAAAAATGCAGAGTATTTGGGGTTTAGTGAAGCGGAACTTACTGTAAATTTGCCCTAAGGCTGCATCTATCTTCTCCAGCCACCGGGAGTCAAAGGCCGAAAATGTGAGGTTTCATGAACCCGAACTTACTACAAGTCCATTCATCCCTAGTTATAAGTCAAGATCAGCCAGCCCACCCAAAAATGAACAAATCTACCTAATGTTTTATGTAAAACTGAGACATGTCCATTAAACAGAGGATTCTCCGTGCTGTAAAACACTAAGCTACGTATATTATTTATGCTGCTTCTTTAGGTTTTCAGTAGGCCTCCTTAATGAAATCCTGAGAAAAATTTGCACATTTGTATCCAGTCACCTAGAAGCAGTTCATTCTCAGATGGATTCCTTGTGAAAAAATAACAAGACTGTCAAGTGAAAATAACCCCTTTTGGTCTCTGGCTGAAATTTATGATTGCCGCACCAGTACTTTGTTTTAACAGATGGGACTTTATCAGCAAATTATGTGGGCGCTTCACCAACTTCCCAGAGCAATGGAGGAGTGCTTCTGTTTACTTGGGCTCTTATCTTTACTCTCAAAACTGCATCTGAACCACAAATATGTCGTTCCTTGCCAGCATAATAGGCACATAACTGGTCTATGTATTATTATACTTTTATTTTTAGAAGGGTCTGCCAGCTGTACCTGCACGCTCAGAAAAATGTTACCCTGGGCAAGGTCTGACCGCACAGTATATACCAGGAGTAGTTTCCTGCATTAGTATATACGCTGTAATTTAAGCTCAGACCTACGAAGATTAATCGAGAACCAAGACAGATTATAATGTACTTGTGCTGAACCTCAAAAGAAAATCTGCGAAAGATTCCTAATAGGTGCAAGTTTAATGCGCTAATGCCTTCAGGAATGCTGCAGACGTCTTACACTTCTTACAAGTTTTACTTCGCTACACAGAGGTTTTTTTTCCCCCTAAATCATTTGGACTCCAGAAATGTGGTTTCTTCTCACACTACTATATTTTCCATGATGTGGCTGTGTGCTACCATAGAGAAATATACGGAAAGAGGACCCACCATTGAGAATTTACAGCTACGGTCATTGTGGGATTTTGGTTAAAGTAAAAGGAAAGTAGTTGTATCTCTGGCTGTAGTTCAGTAGACGTTATAGTCATCAGGGCAATAGAAAAGGCAAAAGGTACTGCCATACAAAAGATGGGATCAGCAAGGGTCTGGTGTTTTCCCGCTCCTCGGCTGATCTTAGTCACTTTTATGCTGCATCTACACGGAACGATTATCGTGCGAATTTGCATGATAACGATCGAATTCGAACTATAATCGTACGTGTAAACGCAGCGAACAATCAAGCGACAAATCACTCGTTTTGATCTTACATGTTCTAAAATAGTCGTTCGCAAAACGTTTGAAGATCGTTCCGTGTAAACAGTTGTTCACCGATCTTACTTATGTGCAAGAATCGCGAAACGATTTTTCCGTACAATATATCGTTCCGTCTAAACGCTGATCGTTATAGAAAAAATCGTTACTTCGAAATAGTTAATCGTACGATCGGGCAAATTATCGTTCTGTGTAAACACAGCATTACACAGGTCAATTAATCGCTCAAAGGAGTTTTTCTAGCAACACTCCTTGACGATAAATGTCCCATGTGGTGGCGTGTTTTCGAAGCCAAAGCCAGAAAGACTATAAACAGGGAACAGGTCATAAAGGAAAGACAGATTTCACCTCTTTTTAAATCCTTTTCTGGCTTTGGCTTCATTAATCTGTCTGATAAATCTCTATGTGTAAACGCACCATAAAAGGGGCTTTAGGCTGTGTCATCAGTGTGGATCATGCTATGCCATGGCTAAAGTAAAGGAGAACTCTTTGCAACCCACAAGTGACCATGACCACAACCCAACACCCTAAGATCTTGGCCCGCTTTGCACAACTATGGGACAACATTTGGTTTTGACCACATGGGATGATCGGTATTTACGCTTGCCCCTCCACGTCTCAGAAGGCTTACTTACATGGATTCACAGGAAGCAATGGACATATCAATTCTTTGAGCGGAGAGCCGCGGAAGCAGAGGTGCGCCGTCCGGTTGAAACAGGCAGCAGGCGAAGCTCTCCACCGCAGAATTTTGTCGATTTTGCTCAGTGTGAACTGGCCCTAACATGTCAACCTGCAGAAAATATAACCCCCCTCCACCTACCTGACGTGCTTACACCAGACAGGAAGGTTCTTCAATTCTTGTTGCCAAATTTTGGTGTTTTTTCCCCCCACTAGAGTCTTGCCTGTTTCCCATAGACACGATGAACTTAAAAGTAGTCTTGGTCCGAACCCTCTGAGGTTCGGGTTCGTATGAACCGGAACGCTCGGCATCAGATTCCCGCTGTCTGCCCGCTCCGTGGAGCAGGTGGATACAGCGGGAGGACCGCCTGGAAAACTGGGATACAGCCTATGGCTATATCCCAGTTTTCCAGGCGGTCCTCCCGCTGGATCCGCCTGCTGCACAGAGCGGGCAGACAGCGGGAATCATTACCGAGAGTTCGGGTTCGTACGAACCTGAACCGAACTCGGTTCGGACCATCCCTACTTAAAAAACTAAAAATACTATGTAACAGGGTCAGTGATCGGCTGATCGCTCATTTCTGACATGCTTAAAAATTGATGGCTGCAAATATACCCATGTAATAGGCAAAGGAAAGGGTAGCACGATTACCGAGCTGTGTAATAGCCTCAATAAACAAGCGTCAATTAGTGACACCGGCGCTCGTTTACTAAGCGGCTTGGGCTGTCTACATGGCCTACATAGCCCATCCATGCGAAGGATGGCAAGTTGAGGGGTCAGATACATTAGCTGGATTCCAGCACTGTATTTGGGAAAAGTAGTACCCGAATACAGCGTTACCGAATACAGTAATCAATGCTGTCTGACCAATGTTACTCCTAACAGCAAACTTTTTGCACGAGTCTGCAAGTCCCCATGACACATCAGACTGTTGGCATATCCGGCTTATAATAGAGGGATTCACCAACCGGTGTCTATGGGCAGCGAGTCTATAGTTATCGTCCTCTTTGGAGGACTAATTATATCATTATACTGCTTTGCTTTCAGATTATTCATTGGTTTTGTGATGACACGGAAGATAACGCTGACAGACAAAGTGGGTGACACTGAGGTTAGACGTGTCGGAATCAAAACGATCCTATTACGTCTCTGAAAAGCTCGTCCCGACCTGACCAATCGCTATTTAACCTAATCCAAAAATAATTATAACACTTATGTTTGCATTAAGCGGCATTCAGAATGTGCTTAGTGTAAATTTTCGGCAGCATTGCTCAAGATCCCGGCCGTATAAACTTTTACAGGCTATTTAACTCCAGCTAGTTGTTTTTTTTTTGTGAAAAATTGGTGCCATAAAATAGAAAATCTGACCTCTAGGAAGGAGAGTGCTATTTTTTTTTTTCCGACAGTGAGCTGAAATCGGAATAATTGAGTCAGATCACCAGCTGCACAAAGCTTTGGATGTAAGATGCTGTGATTGATCTGCAATCTGGTGGCATTTCACAACAGACAGCGCAGCCTCTCGAGGGCTCATGCTTTGTTTTATTTACTTCATCTGTGTATACATCTTCTATTTATTCAAAGCACATGCTCGGTACAGACACTAGAGTTCTCCAAAGCTGATGAATAATCTAAATAATTGAAGAAAGACATGTATAAGAGGCCCTGCTAAAGGTCTCGAGAACATTTCTCAGCGTTGTAAAAGTGCTCAGTAATCGTGACACCATCTAGTGGCTTACAATTAGGTAACATTGTAAGAAATGCAACGTACTGTAACACGGCCATGTGTATACATATGTTCTGTACAGAAAACACTTATCTCTTCTTACACTGCTTTATTCTGTGACAGACACGGACTGAAAAGTTGAAAATGAGGCCTAGATGTCCCATCTTTTTCCTGTATGAGAGAATGGATGCGGGTGCAATAGTATATTGTGCTAACTGAACATTTATTGTAATGGCATACAGCTGTGTCTGTTCCCCCCTACCTGCTCTGGGAGGCACTGCACTGTGACCATCTCCCTCTCTCTCAGCCTGTTAGTTCTCTGGCAGCTTATTTTGCTTCCTGGAGGATTGGGCTCCCTCTTGTGGCAGGCATGCGCCCGTCCACTTGTATTTATAAGCTCAACTCAAAGGCTCTGGAGTCTTCTGGCATGTTCTCCTGAAGGTATATATAGTCTCCGCCTCCTCACCTCTTTTGCTCAGTGGTTGTTGTTTGTCGGTCAGCAGCCATGTCTGTGCTTCCTGGCTATTCATCACTTCCTAGCGTTCTTTTAGCTATTTGGACCTCAGACCATTTTCAGTGCCAGCTCAGCTTCAGTCTGAACTGCATTCTATTGCTGTATCTTGCACTTCTACCACAGAGGAACAGTACCTAGTCCTGGACTTCAGTCAGTGGTCATCAGGCTCCTTCTCTGAGGATAGCGACCTGGGAGTTTCCTACAGTGAAATCCATCCTGCCTTAGGGCCCTATTCCACCAGACGATTATCGTTCAGATTATCGTTAAATTGTTCGAATCTAAACGATAATCGTTCGGTTGAAATGCAGTTAACGATTAACGACCGAACGAGAAATCGTTGATCGCTTTATAAGACCTGGACCTATTTTTATCGTTGCTCGTTCGCAAAACGTTCGCAAATCGTTCGCATTCAATAAGACATCGTTCGGTCGTTCGCAATAGATGCGAACGCAATTGCGAATAAATATGGAAGAAGAAACGATCGCAATTACGATCATAAGTAACGATTATCGTTCCATGGAAATGAGTGAACGTTTTCAGGTCTTTCGCAATAGCGGTCGTTTGAGATCGTTAATTGTTAACGATTATGCGAACGATAATCGTTCAGTGGAATAGGGCCCTTACAGTGGGTGATGGTAAGGGCCGGGAGCTCCTTAGGGGCCTATTTCACAGAGCGATCGGACAAATTGGCCCGATTTTCGCTCCGTGGAATAAATACAACGATCAGCCAATGACAACAATCATCAGCTGATCATTGATATAGGTTTAAACCTATAATAGTCGGGCGCTCGTTTACAGTTATTATCAGGCCCCCATCGGCCCGTGGAACAACACCCTTAGACTCTGCTCCTCGGGCAGGGAATGCCAGCACTCCTCTGTAATTCAGGGGATCCAGCTCCTCGTGCTTGGACCATCCATTACAATTATGTAGTGCTGTAGTCAAGTGCATATTCATCCTATACTTCATCCAATATGGTAGCATGTGGTACCACGAGAATTTAAAAAAGCACTCATACTCAACACTATTTTTTTAATAAAGTGTTTATTTATAATTTTTCACTTTACATAGAAATAAAAAAAATATGGAGATCATTATCTTGAGACAGCATAAAAGTAACAACCTCTGATCACCCACCATGCTGACTTTCAGATAGCAAACTGCATCCTCACCAGTCCCATGATGCATCAGCAAAGTATAATATTGGCAGCTAGAGCCACTACCATCTCTGACTGCTGGAACGGCAGGGTAATAATCCTCTGTATATCTCTAAATAATCCAAGAGACCATAAGTACATAATCATCAAACCCATTATAATTATAGAAGTTATATATAGAAGCTATAGGATAGGCCTCGTCATCACCATTAACAATGTAAATAACTATAAAAAGAGCTTGTGTGTTACAGTCTATGCAGCTTCTTCACATGGGAAGTCCTGGCTGAGATGGTGACCTCATTGAAAGCACACAAACACTCATATTTTCCAGGGGGGTCACCATAAAAGCACATGACCCAAATGAAGGAAAGGATTCCAGGAATTTTCGGCTATATGAGGTAATATGAATTATATATACACTAACAGACTGTCAAAGTTGCAAAATAATAAATACGTGGGAGTGTTACTAAGCCAAGGTGTCGACTGTGCACTATGGCCTAGGAGCAGTATGCTATGATTCAGCCTTCAGAACAAAAACAGACTGACCAATGCTTTAATCACTTTACATTTTCCTGTACCCATAATTTACTAAATGCAATGAGAGAAATGTAAAATATTCTGCCAATGTAAGGTCTAAGTTCATATCTGTAAAGCAATGAGCTATAAAACTTTGGACTTTTTAGAATAGTGATAATTGGTAAATCTTGTAGACTCTCTGGCAACACTCACATTCTTCTCAAGGCAATTTGCACGTTTGCTCTTATGGAGTTTGCTAGTGAAATCTTGTCACGTGTTTTCTGCTAAAGGTTTACTGCAAAAAAAAAAAAAAAAAACACAAAAAACTAAAAAGACAGTTCTGAAGAATGTGGAAAAAGAATATATAACCTCAAATTGTCTGACCACAGGTGTAGCTGGGTGCATAGGCGGACTCCTGGATACCATTTAGACACTTTGCAACAAACGGAATGCTCTAGCTGAAACTCCAACTATGTCCTTATGATAGCAACACCTTATATTAGCAACATATTGCTTTACATTTCAATAAGATCTTGGAACCCAAGGGTCCTTTTACACGCACAGATAAATCGCTTAATCGTTTGTTTGACTTGCAACAAGTGATGATTTTTTCTTTCAAACAATTTGATTGTTAAGCGTTGCTGCGTCTATACCAGTAGATTATTGCTTAAATTTGAAAGACTTAATTTTTGTGCGATAATCGGCCCATAGAAAAGGCCCTTAAGATAGGACATTGTGGGTGCAAAGCTGTAAGGCGACTGGACCCAAACCTCAAAAATCAGCAGAGCATTTCAAGAAAAGAAGCAGAACCTTAAAGGGGTTATCCAGCGCTACAAAAACATGGCCACTTCCCCCCTACTGTTGTCTCCAGATTGGGTGGGGTTTTGAAATTCAGTTCCATTGAAGTAAATGGAGCTTAATTGCAAACCGCACCTGAACTGGAGACAACAGTAGGGTGAAAAGTGGGCATGTTTTTGTAGCGCTGGATAACCCCTTTAAATTGTTTACTATCCTGGTTTGTCTATACAGAAATGCTACCAAATTCAAATTCAAAATTACTTAACTGGGAAGCTAACATCTTGCTATAATGGACACAGGATATACAGATAATTCCTTGTAGATTTTAAAAGGTGTTGTCCAGGCACTGGGTTTCTGTTTCTGGGACTGCACTGAAAATAAAAAAGCTGTATACTTACCTGGCTGGCTGCACCACCTCTGCCAGTACCCTAACCACCCAGTCTTGTTCTTCACTACTTATGCATATGGGCCATGAGAACTGGAAATGATCGCTTGGCAAATTCTCTATTCTGTCTATGCTGAGTGGGCTTTTCCTATCTATGAGCGGAAACAGTGAAGATGACGACCACTGTGGAAAGAGGGTGTCCGGAAAATCAGCAGCAGCAAGGGAACAGAACATAGAAACATAGAAGATTGCTGGCAGAAAAAGACCACCTGGTCCATGTAGTCAGCCAATATAGTATTCTTCTCTTAGCATAGATATATGTTTATCCCAGGCAGGTTTACATTCAGTTACTCTAGATTTACCTTCCAATTCTGCTGGAAGTTTTTTCCAATCTACTACGGCTCTGGTAGCATACAACTTTCTTACTTTCAATTCAAGTCCCAGATAAATAATAATAATACATTCTATGTATATAGCGCCCACAGATTCCGCAGCACTTAACAATTCTATAAACGTATACCCAATGCTCAGACAAGCCTTTCCAAAAGGTTTTGTAGCGTGGCTTCTGGATCCACCGAGAAGCTGATGAGACGGACATCAATGGAGGCAACTAGAAAAAATAATTGCAGTCTTTGGCACCATTTAGGATAACTAGTCATTAGTATTAGCATATTACAATTAAAAAGTAAACGTAGGTAAACTGATGGAGACTAACTACTGCCCAGGTAACTTATCTTCAGCGACTTCTTGAGGAACAGAGAAAAAAAAATAAAGGTTTTCAAGTAAAGGAACATGTACATACAGTCATGGCCAAAAGTTTTGAGAATGACACATCTTATATTTTCACAAGATCTGCTGCCCTCTTGTTTTAGTGTGTTTGTCAGATGTTTTTATCACATACAGAAATATAATTGCAATCATATTATGAGTAACATAAGCTTATATTGACAGTCAGATGAGTTTATGCAGCAAGTCAATATTTGTAGTCAGCACAAGCCATTGAGGAAGTAAAGACCAGCGGCACTCACCGGGTTGATGCAGTGATGGTGATTTATTGGTAAGATGTCATCTTGCAGATAAGCTCAGGGCAGGGGGAGACAGGTCCAGAGGTGCTGTGCACCGTGGCGACGGCCGTTTCGCGGGCTAACTTTCCCGCTTCGTCTAGCCTTGGCAATATTTGTAGTGTTGACCCTTCTTCAGGACCTCTGCAATTCTCCCTGGCTGCTCTCAACCAACTTCTGGACCAAATCCTGACTGATAGCCGTCCATTCTTGCACAATCAATGCTTGCATTTTGTCAGAATGTGTTGTTTTTTGTTTGTCCACCCGTCTCTTGATGATTGACCACAAGTTCTCAATGGGATTAAGACCTGGGGAGTTTCCAGGCCATGGACCCAAAATCTCTATGTTTTGTTCCCTTAGCCATTTAGTTATCACCTTTGCTTTATGGCAAGGTGCTCCATCATGCTGGAAAAGGCATTGTTGATCGCCAAACTGCTCTTGGAGGACATTCTGGTACCATTCTTTATTCAAGATTTTTTTTAGGCAAGACTGTAGGCAAGCAAATTCCCTTGGCTGAGAAGCAACCCCACACATGAATGGTTTCAGGATGCTTTACAGTTGGCATGAGACAAGACTGGTGGTAGCGCTCACCTCGTCTTCTCTGAATAAGCTGTTTTCCAGATGTCCCAAACAATCGGAAAGGGGATTCATCAGAGAAAATGACCTTTCCCCCAGTCCTCAGCAGTCCACTCCCTGGACCTGTTGCAGAATATCAGTCTGTCCCTGATGTTTTTTCTGGAGAGAAGTGGCTTCTTTGCTGCCCTCCTCGAGACCAGGTCTTGCTCCAAGAGTCTCCGCCTCACAGTGCGTGCAGATGCCCTCACACCTGCTGCCATTCCTGAGCAAGCTCTGCACTACTGGTAGCCCCATCCCGCAGCTGAAACACTTTTAAGAGACGGTCCTGGCGCTTGCTGGTCTTTCTTGGTGCCCTGGAGCCTTTTTGGCAACAATGGAACCTCTCTCCTTGAAGTTCTTGATGATGTGATAGATTGTTGACTGAGGTGTAATCTTTCTAGCTGCGATACTCTTCCCTGTTTGGCCATTTTTGTGCAGTGCAATGATGACTGCATGTGTTTCTTTAGAGATAACCATGGTTAACAGAAGAGAAACAATGATGCCAAGCACCAGCCTCCTTCTAAAGTGTCCAGTGGTGTCATTCTTACTTAAACATGAGAGATTGATCTCCAGCCCTGTCCTCATCAACACCCACACCTGTGTTAATGGAGCAATCACTGAAACGATGTTAGCTGGTCTTTTTAATGCAAGGCTGCAATGATGTTGAAATGTGTTTTTGGGGATAAAGTTCATTTTCTAGGCAAATATTGACTTTGCAAGTAATTGCTGTTAGCTGATCACTCTTTATAACATTCTGGAGTATATGCAAATTGCCATTTTAAAAACTGAAGCAGCAGACTTTATAAAAATTAATATTTGTATCATTCTCAGAACTTTTGGCCATGACTGTAGTAAGTGATTTGCCTGGTTTGGGGACTAGAAGTGGAGCTTAGCTAAACCAAAAAGTATGTCAAATGTTCACATACTTCTCAATAGGCCTCATTTACTAAAATAACATAGGTGAAAACCATGAGCTAGCCCTGCATTAGATCTAAATCAGATGTGTAAGGAAAGCAGAGTCGATGATTACCTATAGTAACTTAGTTTAATTATACAGAGCAAGTAAATAAACTTTAAAAAAAAAAAAAAAAGAAGAAGAGAGAGAGAGACCTGTCGCTGACCTAATGCCGGAATACATCTCTAATATGCATGTACCTACAGCCTTTCAATCACTACTACTACATCTTGTACAAGTCCTTTAAACCCTTGTATGACCCTAGGCTTTGAAGGATGCTTTGCGACTCCTCTACACCCCCTTCCCCCCAGCATCAAAAGGCTCATTGCCTATTTCCCTATATGGGCCACTAGCCAAAGCTCTCAAATCATTTGCTGACAATGCAATCTATTTTAAAAGTACAATGTTAAACATTCTCCACCATTACAAGCACTTTTTACAGCCCAATTTCCTCTGAAAGTTTTAAGGGGGGGAAAAAAACAGTAAACGTACTGCGTATTGCTGGGTTTCATTTAGTAACACAGTTGTAAATAAAAATTATGGACTTCTAAATAATAATCATGCCGTAATAAGATCTTCTTTACCTGAGGTGCTTGTGAATAAGGTTTTCTTCTTGGCAGGACCTCAAATTATTAAGATAAAGCTCAAATCTGGTGCATAAACTTGTTTGGTTAAATCCCGGGGGAGTGACTAAGTAAGGTTGCAGTTGTTTTACAGCACCCAAGTAAATCCATAGTACATTATTATTTTTAATTTTCTTTTATTGGATTTTAAGAATTCCGCATGACATCATTACAATCCGAAACGGCATGGGAAATAATTTTTAGAAGGGGGGGGGCATTGTTTCGAAGGTCATAAGCCGACTGTTGTTTAAGGAAATATAACTAATAATCATGGGTTTAATGGATGGCTTATGGCACAAAAATATTATAGTATATTAACTTAGGGAACAGATGGACTAAAACTAAATCCTAAAACTAGAAGAACAATATTTAATAGAAAAACTGTCAACTCTCTGTTTCATTGCTGCATACCTGAATATTCTGCCGACTGAGTCCTGACCCGTGCCAGTTCTGTGGCTCACACTTTGTCTTACCCCTGTCTGTACTGTGTGCTTCTCCTGTTGCCGACTTAGATTGTTTGACCTGCCTCTGAAGCCCCCTGTCCTGACCCTTCGACGGTGTCTACAATACCTGTCTTATCCCTGGTACTTTACCAACTGTGAATGAAAGCATCCAGTGTGGTGCTGAAGTATTTCAAAGAAGATTGCCTAGACTGCATATATGATAGGAAACATAGCTATTGTCACGACCGTAAGTAGAGTTTGGCCAGGAATGGGACGGGGTGAATACAAACAGTGAATTCTCAACTTGTCCTACCTGCCTACTTGCCTTGAACAGTTCTAAGCGACTGTTCTAAAAGACGGTCCCGTACCTCTGACAACGTGAAACATATAACAGAGACAAACAGGCCAAGGTCAAAACCAAACTAGCAATGCGTTACAAAATCAGAAACCAAGAAGCAAGGTAATAAGTTGCAATAAATTAAAGTCAGTAAATCTGGTATAACAGACAGAGAAGAGAGAGGAAGGGGAAAACTTTGCATGCTTACAAGTAAGACTATTAGATAGCAAAGGTTAGCAGAACTAGAAAGTATATGCAGGAGGTCAGGCATCTGGTCCAGCAGGTGATTGGACCAGAGACCCAGAAGCCAGGCTGACAAAGTGACCAGAGGGAGAGTAAATGACCAGAAGGAACTAATTCGGGAGGAGATGGGTGTGGTACTATATAATTACCAGAGCAGAACGACTTGAGCTGTGTTCACACTGGAGCAAATAAAACAGAACACAAGCACTAATTCATGGCCAAAAGTACAGTCTAACATTGTACCTCATGAGTAGAGGACCACCCTGAGGTCTGACTAAGCATTGGCATAACAGCTAGGTTTTTTTTTAGGGTATTGGGTTTTGCTGTATATTGTGTATGGTGATGATACCTGCAGGGCTTTTTCCACCGACCCCTTAATCCTCTGACACAATTCAAGATGAGCGAATCGCTCATCTAAATTAAGCGCAGCGCCTCGTTTGATCAGCGCTCAGCTAATCAAGTTGGCTACCCAACTGCTGGAGAAAAGCTGGATCCAATCCTGGGAAACAAGAAGTTTCCAAGGATTGGATCCAGCTTTTCCCCGACATTCTGGCAGGAGTGGCAGGGAGCGGAGAAGCGCTGGCAGCAAGCCAACTTGATGAGTGGAGCACTGATCAAACAAAGCTGCTATATGTCTGGCAGAAAGTGGTGTATTCTTTCCAGTCGGGAGAGCAGGAGAGGTTTTCTATGGGGATTTGCTACTGCCCTGGACAGTTCCTGACATGGACAGAGGTGGCAGAAGAGAGCACTGTGTCAGACTTGAAAGGATACACCACTTCCTGCAGGACATACAGCAGCTGATAGTACTGGAAGACTGGAGATTTTTTTTATAGAAGTAAATTACAAATCTCTGGCACTAGCTGAATTTTTTTTGGGTGGAGCTACCCCTTTAAAGGCTCTTTTACACACAAAAGTATATGAATGAAGTGTTTGAATTGTTAACAAAAAAAATTAATTAGATTGCTGTTCGTTCCTCCCCTGAGCATTTATTCCTATCTCATTTGCTAATGACCGGCAAATGCAATAGTTATGTTTATAAAAGTGTGGTAAGGTGCTTTCCCATAAAGGTCAATGTCTGATGTGAAGGGCAAGTCACACCAAGTATTTTGTATGGCTCTCATAAAAATGATATTCTTCAGGTTTTGCTTTAGTGCTAGTTGCATGTCATTTGTTCAATGCTCCCGCTTGTAGAAGAGATTGTGTACATTATTGTATATACAAAAAGGCAATTTAAATAATCAAAAGTTCAGAACAAGAATCTGTACAAGTGCTAACGCACGGTCAAAAAACATATTGGAACTGGATTTTGACTGTATCAGAGACGAAAAGAAAAGGAAACCTGCTTCACTAGGAGACAGTAAGGGTGGGTTCACACTGCGTTTTTGCAATCCGTTTAACGGATCAGTTTTTTTAACGGACAAAAAAAAAGTGTCAGCAACGTTTTTGCGTCCGTAAAAAAAACACAAAAAACAGATCCATTTTGATTCGTTTTTCGTCCGTCAAATGCATCAGTTTTTGCAATCTGTTTTTCATCCGTTTTTTTCAAAAATCGGATTGCAAAAACGCAGTGTGAACTAGTGATGTCACGATACCAGAATTTTGAGTTCGATACCGATACTAACTTTTTTATTTCGATACTCAATACCAGTTCGATACTTAGTAAAGTATAAAAGAAAAAAAAAAAAATGGTAGAAATATAATACCCCTGCACTATTACAGTGATACCAATTTTTGGCCTATTTTTATTTTATTGTGTTAAAAATAAAGTTAGTGATATCTGTCTAAGACAGCTCTGCTGCATCCGATATCACTAAGACAGCTCTACTACATCCGATATCACTAAGACAGCTCTGCTGCATCAGCTATCACTAAGACAGCTCTGCTGCATCAGCTATCACTAAGACAGCTCTGCTGCATCAGCTATCACTAAGACAGCTCTGCTGCATCAGCTATCACTAAGACAGCTCTGCTGCATCAGCTATCACTAAGACAGCTCTGCTGCATCAGATAACACTAAGACAGCTCTGCTGCATCAGATATCACTAAGACAGCTCTGCTACATCCGATATCACTAAGACAGCTCTGCTACATCCGATATCACTAAGACAGCTCTGCTGCATCAGCTATCACTAAGACAGCTCTGCTGCATCAGCTATCACTAAGACAGCTCTGCTGCATCAGCTATCACTAAGACAGCTCTGCTGCATCAGCTATCACTAAGACAGCTCTGCTGCATCAGCTATCACTAAGACAGCTCTGCTGCATCAGCTATCACTAAGACAGCTCTGCTGCATCAGCTATCACTAAGACAGCTCTGCTGCATCAGCTATCACTAAGACAGCTCTGCTGCATCAGCTATCACTAAGACAGCTCTGCTGCATCAGCTATCACTAAGACAGCTCTGCTGCATCAGCTATCACTAAGACAGCTCTGCTGCATCAGCTATCACTAAGACAGCTCTGCTGCATCAGCTATCACTAAGACAGCTCTGCTGCATCAGCTATCACTAAGACAGCTCTGCTGCATCAGCTATCACTAAGACAGCTCTGCTGCATCAGCTATCACTAAGACAGCTCTGCTGCATCAGCTATCACTAAGACAGCTCTGCTGCATCAGCTATCACTAAGACAGCTCTGCTGCATCAGCTATCACTAAGACAGCTCTGCTGCATCAGCTATCACTAAGACAGCTCTGCTGCATCAGCTATCACTAAGACAGCTCTGCTGCATCAGCTATCACTAAGACAGCTCTGCTGCATCAGCTATCACTAAGACAGCTCTGCTGCATCAGCTATCACTAAGACAGCTCTGCTGCATCAGCTATCACTAAGACAGCTCTGCTGCATCAGCTATCACTAAGACAGCTCTGCTGCATCAGCTATCACTAAGACAGCTCTGCTGCATCAGCTATCACTAAGACAGCTCTGCTGCATCAGCTATCACTAAGACAGCTCTGCTGCATCCGATATCACTAAGACAGCTCTGCTGCATCAGCTATCACTAAGACAGCTCTGCTACATCAGCTATCACTAAGACAGCTCTGCTACATCCGATATCACTAAGACAGCTCTGCTACATCCGATATCACTAAGACAGCTCTGCTACATCAGCTATCACTAAGACAGCTCTGCTACATCAGCTATCACTAAGACAGCTCTGCTACATCAGCTATCACTAAGACAGCTCTGCTACATCAGCTATCACTAAGACAGCTCTGCTACATCAGCTATCACTAAGACAGCTCTGCTACATCAGCTATCACTAAGACAGCTCTGCTACATCAGCTATCACTAAGACAGCTCTGCTACATCAGCTATCACTAAGACAGCTCTGCTACATCAGCTATCACTAAGACAGCTCTGCTACATCAGCTATCACTAAGACAGCTCTGCTACATCAGCTATCACTAAGACAGCTCTGCTACATCAGCTATCACTAAGACAGCTCTGCTACATCAGCTATCACTAAGACAGCTCTGCTACATCAGCTATCACTAAGACAGCTCTGCTACATCAGCTATCACTAAGACAGCTCTGCTACATCAGCTATCACTAAGACAGCTCTGCTACATCAGCTATCACTAAGACAGCTCTGCTACATCAGCTATCACTAAGACAGCTCTGCTACATCAGCTATCACTAAGACAGCTCTGCTACATCAGCTATCACTAAGACAGCTCTGCTACATCAGCTATCACTAAGACAGCTCTGCTACATCAGCTATCACTAAGACAGCTCTGCTACATCAGCTATCACTAAGACAGCTCTGCTACATCAGCTATCACTAAGACAGCTCTGCTACATCAGCTATCACTAAGACAGCTCTGCTACATCAGCTATCACTAAGACAGCTCTCCTGCACCACCCACCACTAAGACAGCTCTGCTGCATCAGCTATCACTAAGACAGCTCTGCTGCACCAGTTACCAAGATTGCGGAGGAAGAGAAGAGGAGGTTACACAGGATCCCACACACTACAGCCGATCTTATCTGCTCCTCTCAGCCCCGGCCACCTCCCCCACCTGCCAGCCGGCTGGATCCTCACATGTGCTGCACTTCCCCCGGATCTCACAGACCCCCGCTCTCCCTCTTCATCCTCCCCACCTCCAGCCTTCTCCGTCCTCCTCTCTCCGTGACCTCCCGCTCTCTTCTGTGCAGCTCCGGCTCCTCTCCCGGACATCCCGCTCTCCCTCCAGCCTTCTCCTCCGTCCTCTCTCCCGGACATCCCGCTCTCCCTCCAGCCTTCTCCTCAGTCCTCCTCTCCCGCTCTCCCTCTCCAGCCGCTCTCCGTGCAGCTCCGGCTCCTCCGCATAAATCATCTCTCTGATAACAGAGTCTGGCGGAGCCGGACTCTGTTATCAGAGAGACACCAGCAGCGGGGGTCTGTTACACACAGTAGCCGACCCCTGCAGCATATGGAGCGGGCTCAGGAGGGGTCAGATGCCGCTGTCAGTGTGACAGCGGAATCTATATACTTAAATAGCCGGCACTAGCAATAGCTAAGTGCCGGCTATTTGAAATTGGCGCCAATGGGAGCGGAGGGAGGGAGAGAAGAGGGGGAGACTGCAGGGGGCAGGGGGAGGCACATAGAGAACACAGCCGGCGCTCAGCTAGCCGCCCACCGTGTTCTCTGCTTAACTTAAAGTTTCGATACCAGGAAATCCTGGTATCGAACGGTTTTTTTGCCCGAAATATCGATAGTAGTATCGATATTTCGGTGCATCGTGCATCCCTAGTGTGAACCCAGCCTAACCCTAGGCTATCATTAAAGATTTTATAGAAATCAGTCTGCTGTTATTCACATTCCAAACTGCTGACACTGTCAGATGCTGTTAGGACAAGGAGACACATGGTACCTTTTATATATCTATCGGTCCTTCCAGATTGTAAAAAAAAATATATATTATTATTATAATTAATAATAATAATAATACTTTATTCTCTGGTGCAAAAATATAAAGGGTGTTCCCAAGCTGCCGACACTGTTAGATGCTGTTAGGACAAGGAGACATATGGTACCTTTCATATATCTGTCTGTCCTTCTAGATTGTAAAATAAATAAATGCTTTATTCTCTGGTGCAAAGATTTAAAGGGAGTTCCCAAGCTGCTGCCTTCATGTTTCTCCCTGTGACTGTGCCTGTTTAGGTCTCAACTTGCAGCTGACTGTCAATCATGCAGAATCAGGGATGGGAAGGAAAATGAGGAGGGGACATCCTGTGGCTCTTTACACCAGAGAATAAAAGCATTTTTCTACAGTATGGAAGCAAACCTGAATATATAAAAGGTACTATATGTCTCCTTGACCTAACATATATTTAAGGGTGCGTGCATACTACGGAATCTGGGGCAGATAACGCGCTGCAGATTCACCCGCCTGCCCCCGCGCATCTCCACTTGTACTATAGACTCCATTCTGTGCACAGACAGTCAGCAATTTGAAACCTGGATTGTAGCGAACAGTTTCAATTTAATCAATGAACAAGTCCTTCTTGCTCCTCGGACAATCATTGAATGTCCACTTGCCAGTGATTTTAATCTTTCATTCAATATTTTACAGGATAACAACTATGTAAAATCCAATGACTGTTACAGATTAAGGCCATGTTCACACAACTTAAGTTCCGTACTAATCACAGCTGTTGTTGCAACGGCAGTGATTGAAAGGAACCTACGTTGTGCTGCAGGTCGAGGGATCCCTAGCGGGGTCGTAGAAAACTGACATGTCAGTTTTCTGCGGCCGCTATTCATTGAATAGCGGCCACAGAAAACCCTGACAGTGCACACTATGGAGCGAGCGACTCCGGCCGCTCGCTCCATAGTATGCAGTGGGGAGTTCTGTTGCAGGTGCGCACGGATGCGCCCACATAAGAACTCAGGAACTCAGAACTAAAGATCATCCGGCCGGTACTGCATGATCTTTTCTAAGACCGGACGGTCTCATACTATGTGTGAACATAGCCTAAACGGTATACTCCGCTATCAAAATTACTTCTCGTCATGCTCCTGGTCTGCTTTCACTTACAAATACAATTGCAATACAACAAGTTTACAGTTTGCCTTCAAATGTTGATGAAAGGTTTTCAAATTCTGCTGGTTTCCCTTAGAAACAGACAACAGTTTAGCTACTCTCATAGTCGGTCATGTGACCTGACTGCTCAGCTCCATTTGTGCAACTGGCATCCGAACTCCCACAATGCACTGCATTATTAGAATCCTGAATTTACATGAAACATAGAAGTGGAAAATGGTAAGAAAACTTGTTAGAACTCAAAATTAGTGAATTGTTTACATATTTTACAAAGATTGTATCAAATGTTGTAAATTATTGTTTAAAAGCAGAATTTTCCTGTTACAGGAACATGTGACTAGCGGTACAGCACACTAATGTTTTTGAGAATTCAAAGTATTTTTATTTGGCCCTAAAACGTATAAACCTTTCACTCAAAAAATATCATAAAGCCACAACAAATCTTTGGATACACGTGACCTGGAAACGTCCTGCAACAAGATAAAATGGCTATTTATACAATAGATAATTGAAATAAAAAATGTAAATAAATCACTATTATTTTTCTATTTTAAATTACATTGGATTTTGGCAAACCACACGAGCATCTCAGGCCCTTGTGTGAAATAGTTGTCACAAAAGGAACAAATTTAACTTGTGTGTGTACTTTATACAACATTTCTTAATATTGGGTAATGGCCCTATTTCACGGGCCGTCTAGGAGGAGCAAACGAGCGCTCTCAGCACTCGTTTGGTCCTCGTTCCCCGCTCGCTGCCGCCGCTATTCAACGCGGCTGCAGCGAGCGGGTGAGTGCGGGAGGGGCGGCGGGGAGCTGCGGGGGGGCTGCCCGGGTGATCGCTGATCGTCCGGGCAGCCCATAGGATACAGCAGCGTCTGCTGCCGATGCTCCTATTCAGCGGAGCGATGGCAGCTGATCGCTGCTATATCAGTCGCTTGTTTTTCAACATGTTGAAAAACAAGCGACTGCAGCGATCGGCTGATGTCGGCTGATCGTTGCACTCTATTTCACGAGAAGATTATCGTCCATAGCGGCCAATATCGGCCGAATACGGACGATAATCGTTCCGTGGAATAGGGCCTTAAGACATATATATTGGTTGGGTAAGCTTAGATACAGCAGTTATTTAGTCAGGGCCAATTTGAAATTTCCGCTTTCAGCTCACATATGGTATCAGCCGCCACCGGGAAGCCCCCATTTGTTATCAGTCCTCCCACCCTGTGCTGCCCCCACATATGGCATCAAAACCAGTCCCTGCAGTCCCCATATAGTATCAGCCCCCCCTGCAGCCCCCATATAGTATAATATATAGTGCAAGAAAAAAAAAAAGAAAAAAAAAAGCCATACTCCCCTAAGTTGTGTTGGTTTCTGGCTCCTCCGGCGTCCCCGGTTTTTCCCCAGTGTATGCCTCTCTGCTCCATCACACAGTGACATCAGTAAGAGTGCTGGATCATAGATATACAGAGCTGCCTGAGATCACAAGATTACTATTAGACATGCTTCTAGTTACAGGGGTCAGCACAGCAATCAACAGCGGGCGGGATTCGCCAGGCGCCCCTAAGGCCGGCCCTGTACATACTAGTAGACTGTAGAACATCTTCCCCAACCTGTGGGTCATCAGCTGTTGCAAAACTACAACTCTCATCATGCCCTGGCAGCCAAACGTTTTAGTTTTGCTACAGCTAGTGAGCCACAGACACTGCTACAGAAAATGTAGTTTAATATCTCTTGCAACAAACAGTTGACACATCTTTTCCGGTCTTTAGTTTGCCGCTTGTTTGCTCGCAGACTTCAACAAACAACTTGTACACGAGATGAAGACAATATGTCAGCCGAGCTCGGTCTTTGATAAATTGACCCCTTTGTGCTTCCACTAATTGCGCCACATTGCTGCACGCAGGAATGTTTCTGTTCCTATCGGTAAATATGTAACGTTCAATCACTTGTGTGTGTGTTTTTATGTAAACTTATATGGGAAAAGTGTTAAACTCAAACATATGACTTCCCATGTAATATACCCACAGTCCGTATGAATGGCTCCATGTAAATAGCTGTCAATAAACACATCTGTTGGAAATGTATTCATTGAATGCCAAGGTCAAAGGTCCAAACTGTTTATTGCCTCATAAACTCAAAAGTAAGTCAATTTATTGTTAAAAGTTGCAGTGGAAGACCGGCATGTGAAACATGTATTACCCCCTACACTTGAAGCTCGGATCTGTTCTCCATGTTGTGTGTATTTATTGTACTTGTATAATTTACATAAGAAAGGTCTGTTTTAGGCCATCTCTCAAGTCCTTTTAACCAATACCTTCCCATATACCATCAGTCGTGTCATGCCGATCCAAAATGGTAGCTCTTAGATATTTGTAGATATATACGGAACAAAAAAAATGTAAATAAAAAAAAAAAAAATTTAAATTTTAAAAACATACAACATATTCTGTAACATATTCTGTAACATAAGTATCGATTTTCCTGTGTGATGCCCCATATCCCCATCTATCGAAATGACATCAATTCCTGTCTTCAAGGCCTGGTCTCCTAATACACCTATAATTTATAGAGACTAAACCAAGCTCAGCCATTTACTGGTGGCAACCCTGTGCCATCTTAGTCAGTTATTGGCTGGTCGAGCTGTCAATGCAGAGAAGTGTAAGGGTCCTGTTATACAGCCCAATGCCTTCAGTAAGCAAACACCGATCTGCTAGAGCCTACTGCTTACTGGGCCTATTACACGGCTCGACAATCGTTAGTGATGTCCGTGCAGCCCTTAAATTATACATTACATTACCTGTCAACAGTCCCCGATGTTCTTCTGCCCTCTGCGCGCTTCCCAAGGGCCGCCACTTTAGCTTCAGGTCGGATTTATGAACTGACAGGATGCTCAGCCAATCAATGTCCGGGACCGCCACGGCCAGTGATTGGCTGAACAGCTTGTAAGTTCAGAGACCCGCTCTGAAGCTAGAGCGGTGGCCCCGGGAAGCGAACTGAGCATAGGGCAGAAGAACACCGGGCAGCATGGAGCTGTGATGTATACAGTTTATTCTTTTCTTTTTTACAAAGTCATCAACCATCACCTGCCCATCGCTAGTACACATATTTTAGGTCAGGCCCAAAACATTTGATCAGCTGATGACTGATGACATCTGCTGATCGGTGTCTCTATTACATGGAACAATAATCGGCTGAGTTGGCCTGATTCAGCCGATTATTGCTATGTGCAATGGGGCCCGAAGAATAAGCGCAGAGGACAATTGCTGGTGTGGATGGATTTTCTGCTTCCTTGATAAATCCCCCCAAGATGTTCATTAAGTTATAAAGTGCTGGGGGATACTCAGTGTCCCCCCAGTGCCCTCTGTCCCTCGGTGTCCCCCTGCCATCAACTTCTCCAGCAGCCACAGCGGCATAGCCCTTGGAGTTGAGTCGTGACATCACCATGTTATCCAGGAAGTGACATCACCATGTTATCCAGGAAGTGACATCACCATGTTATCCAGGAAGTGAAGCCTTGATGCAGTAGCAAGTGCAGGGAAAAAAGCGCTTTATGTGCATTTCCCATAATAAGTGTATATTGGTGATTTGTATAACTTTTGGGGGGCAATACAATACTTTAATAAAGATTTTTGCCAGACTACTCCTTTAAACAAAAAAGAAATCTTGCAAAGAATTAGAAGGGAACAGATATGAGCTATACAGGTTCTCTGGTACTTTGCTGTGGATATATTAACAGTCAGTCACAGTATACTGTATAGTTTACAAGGATTGAATGTTAAAGCATTATACAGGTTACACTCTCCTCCGCTTTATAAATCACGAGTAAATGCAAAATAACTGTCTAGCCAGACAACAAACTAAGTCCCACTGATGCCTTATTAGTAACAAAGGCTAAAAACAGGACAGGAGATTCATCCTGAATAAGATAGATGATGCCTGAACTACACCTAGCTGTGAGGAGCGAGCCATTCCATTGTGATTGATTATGAACAGACACCTAATGCTGCAGTAAGCCAGTAAATACCTGCTGGATTCTCTAATGGGTCCAGGGAATTAAGTGCACTGACCATTAATATCAGTCTGTTTGTGGCTGTGTTCCTGGGGCATTTTAGGTTACTTGTACTTTGCTATCATGGATATGTGCAGTGTGAAAGTATTTGCAGTGATAAACGTTATAAGGGAACTCCGTAAAAAAAGTTATTTTAAATTAACTGGTGTCAAAGTTATATAGATTTTTTATTTGCTTCTATTTAAAAATCTCCAGTCTTCCAGTACTTATCAGCTGCTGTATGTCCTGCAGGAAGTGGTGTATTCTTTCCAGTCTGATACACCTCTGTCCATGTCAGGAACTGTCCAGAGCAGGAGAGGTTTTCTATGGGGATTCGCTACTACTCTGGACAGTTCCTGACATGGACAGAGGTAGCAGCAGAGAGCATATCAGATGAGGGGGCAGGAGGTATGTATTAAACATGTAAAGCATTCATGCCCCCTGACTGTATAATCCCACCCATCACCTGATTGACTCCCATTATTAAAGTTAACTCCCAGCTGACTAAGCAAATTGTCAGAAAAAGTATAAACACTCATAGTTTGGGAATGGAAGGACATTTAGAGAAACTGTAAAATAGATTGTGATCAGGACCCGTTCAGCTATTTCATGAAAGAAACATCCTATTTTTTGCAGGTTGGCTATGGGTCCTATTTAAAGATTTTTTTTCAAGGCATAAAACAGATTGCCAAGCTATGCACTGAATAAATCATCATGGATCGGCAGGCTACTGACTACACGGTGACCACACTACACGTAAAACTATTCCCTGCATCTCTTCCCCATTGCTGCCACAGTGCTCCAATGCAGATCTTATATCCCTAAGGCAATGTTCACACCCTAAGGCCATGTTGACATGGCGTAAGACACCGGCCGTTCTGTGACCCGGGCGGGTCACAGAACGGCCGGTGTCAGAGAAGATCATCCCAGCCGATACTGCAGTACCGGCCAGATGATAGTCACTGCTGCTGAATTCGAATGCGGGTGCATCAGTATTTGCCCGCATCCGAATTCCCGCTGCACACAACAGAGCCGCACGCTCCATAGTGAGCACTGACAGGTTCTCTGCCGGAGTGTAAACTATGTGTATACACTGTATACTATGTGTGTACACTCCGGCCGGGATTCCCTCAGCTGCAGCACAATGTAAGTTCCGTAGTAATCACGGCCATTGTTACTGATTTTCAACAACGGCCGTGATTGCTACGGAACTTACATTGTGTGAACATAGCCTAAGGCAGTAACTAGAACTGTGCCGGAGAAGCATTTGGAGGATTGTTCACCCACATGGTATGAAGTGCATTAGCTGGCTTACAACATTGTGAAAAATGTAAAAATTCTCCACAGAAAACTGGAAACTGACCTCTAGCCAAAGGACGCATTAATTATAAAGCAAAAAAAGAAGATAATGTTTCACTCAGCTGGATACTTTGTAGTTAGCACAAATGTAATATAAAGCGATCCGGAGTTTGTCAAGTGTCTGTCTGGTTTTTCAGTTTTCATTAACGTTCTAATTAAAGCCACATTTCCAGCGATATTACCTATAATACAGAAGGAATGAGCCTGTCAGGGTCAGCTCCGCCATGCTGGTAACAGTGTCGATCAGGAGCCCACAAGGTTACGAATAGGCTGGAATGCTATTGTATAAATGCTATATGATGCTATAGAACTAATTTTCAGATTCCTTATGAGGTGGAATTAGGTTGGGGAGAGCTGCTGGATCTGTATGCAGTTCTGTTTAGGGTATGGCCTCCAAGTGTGCCTGTCACTCTATATTAGGAATAAAGTATGGCTAGGCCATTCCTAGTATCAATGTTAATGCATTACATAGAAAAAAAAAAATTAGGTACCAACAAATGCTGCTCGGAGGCACTAAATACTTTGGTTTACAGTGAAACAAGGTCAAAACAGCAGCTTGGGCAGGGTTCACACTACGACGGTGCCTTCCCAGACATGGCTATGTCAGCAGCCTGACAAAAACGGGTGCTAACTAATCTGTACACAGTCTGGAATTGACATCTGCAATTTACATCAATGGTCCAAATCTAGTCCGCTAGTGACTATGGAGGAGCATAGCGCAGAAAAGATACCAACCCTGCAGACTCCATAACTGTAGAGACCAAACCTCATCTGGCATTAAAGTGTCACTTTTTTTTTTCCGGAGATCAATAATACAGATGATTTTAAGAAACTTTGTAATTGGGTTTATAAGGTAAATATGCCATTATCTGCATTCAAAAAGACTTCCCCCAGGTCCCCTCCCCCTCCCTCCTATCTCTCATTCACTGCTCATAATCAGGAAATATCGACTCTTTTACATCATTCGTGCCCTGTCTAACCTATGGAGAGGGGAGGAGGGAGATTAGACGCCAGCAGGGAACAAAGGATTACGCAGTGTGAGCTGTGTGAAAGCCAGTATTCAGAGGTCAGAGAGGTCAGTGCTGACTTCAGAGGAGATAGCCCAGTGATATAGCTGTAAATTAACTCTTTGTTGTCCTGTTTTGGTGCCTCATCTCCCTTCACCCCTCCCCTCTCCCCTCTCCATAGAAAACCATGAAGACAGGGGGGAAAGTTTCAAACTGTTTTTTCATGAATAAAATGCATTTTTCAGCCAATAAACCCAATCGCAAAGTTTCTTAAAATTGCCTGTACTATTGATTTCTGCGAAAAAATGTAAAAGACAGAGGCACTGCAAATAAAAAAAATTTAAAAATAAAAAGTAAGAAATTAATATGGGTTGTGATTGAAAGCAGTTTTACAATGCATTCTATTTTATACATATGGCCACTATGTGTCCCCCTTCCTGTCAAACTGTGCCCCATGCTTCCCATGTGCAGACATTGGCCTCTTTTTTTTAACCAAAACACAGGAAGTCCCAGTCCTCGTTTGATATTGATTGACAGCAGGAGAAGTTTTCACAGCGCATATGTACAGCTGCTTCGCATCCACATTCAGTAGCAGAAAACCATGGGGTGCTCGCATTGTATGGTCAACTCTCCTGTCACACAGCACTAAAACCTCTATAACCATGTAGTGATATTATACTGAATGAATTGTTACATAACCAAGAGCTTTGTCTCTTGGTAAGCTGCAGAGATAATATTATAAGCAAAAGCAATAGCAATAATTAGCAAAAGTTATTATAAATTAGTCTAAGTTAAAGCGACTCTGTACTCACAAATCTGATTTTTAAGACAATTTTTAAGACAATAACTGCATCACCTGCCAAACAGACGGCAGGACAGATCTTGGATTACAAGCAGCTATCTGAAGGTACAAGCGGTTTGGGGGGGGGGGGGGGGGGGGGGGTCAGATTGTGGGTACAGTTTAATTGCGCTCAGTTGATATACAACCTGCATGATGTACAGGTGTCTTTCCTTGTGTGACCACACAAAGCACAGGGACTTTGAGTTTGTTTTTTGTTTCCAACAGAAAAAACACCAAATGTCGGCACAGAGAATGCATGGACCACAGTTTGGCCATATGTATAATCAAGTATCAAAATAAATCAAATATATTGCTAAACTGCTTACAATCCCTAACACTGATGATTTAAAAAAAAAAAAAAAAAAAAAATTATGTTCCATAGCGAGGGCTCCCATGGCAGAGCAGCTGCAAGTCATTGTTACATAACCAAGCATTGGATGGAGCGGTGTAAACCACAGTGCCACTAGACCATGGAGTTGCGTTTTATATGAAGTGACAGATCGTGCTTCCTCTATTTTGTGTACATTGGATGAATCTAGATTTGTCACATGCCAGGAGCAGGTTACCAGCCTGACTGCATTGTTGTAACTGTAGATTTGATGGAGAAGGAATAATGCTAGAGATTGGGCTAGGCCTCTTAGGTCCAGTGAAAGAAAAACTTAAGGTGTCACTGTCGTTTACATTTTTTGCAGAAATCAATAGTACAGGCGGTTTTAAGTAATTTTGCAATTGGGTTTATTAGCCGAAAAGGAGGGGGGGGGGGGGGGGGGGGGGGGGGCTGGAGAAAGTCTTTTTGAATGCAGATAATGGCATATTTGCCTAATAAACCAAATTACAAAGTTTATTAAAATCGCCTGTACTATTGATTTCTGCAAAAAAAACAAAAAAAAAAAAGCGACGGTGACACTTTAATGCATTTCAGCACTTAGACTTTATGGACAATTGTTGCTTTCAACTTTGTGGGAACTATATGAGTTTTCTTTGAGCAGGGCAGCTCCCCAGCGCACACAGCGAGGTCCATAAAGACATAGAAGGGGAATTGGTGAGGAAGAACTTGGCCGCACAGCCCTGCCACCTCTGTCCATTTCATGAACTGTCCAGAGCAGGAGAGGTTTTCTATGGGGATTTGCTGCTGCTCTTTACAGTTCTTGGCATGGACAGAGGTGGTAGCAGAAAGCACTGTGACAGACTGGAAAGAATAGACCACTTCCTGCTGGACATACAGCAGCTGATAAGTACTGGAAGACTGGGGATTTGTAAATAGAAGTAATTTACAAATCTGTATAACTTTCTAACACCATATGATTTTAAGTTTTTCCTCTCTGGAGTAGCCCTTTAATATTCTGCAAATCTGCACCACAGGTCACTTTCTGCAGAGAACAGATGAGGCTTGTTGCAATCCCATCAACTCGCTTTATCAATTCTGTACATAAATCGTAAACTGATGCTCAAAAGCGGTCCATAAGCTTTAAATAGGGCGGGTGCTGGTTTCAACAAACATTTGAGATCTGTCAGATCTAAACCAGCACAGAACAATACCCGGTGAATCTGGCACTGCTACCTTTCTGAACTGGTAATGATTTCATCAAGTAATTTGTAATGTTCCAACAGGTATTACAATTGGGACTTCAAAGCTGATATTACCCAGCGCTGCCCTGAGCCTTTGTGTTGACGTGAACTCTGGGATATGTAATAATTCAAAACAGCAGCACAGGGGCCACAAGCCGACCCAAATGCCAACAATCACATCATCGCACAAAAGTCTCACGTTACATATCTAATCCAGCAGAGCAGGTTGTAAAATCATAACTGGCGCTTACTGCCGAAATTCCCAATTGGATCATCTGGTTCCTGGTATCCAGTGGGACAATGCTGGGATCATAGCCCCTATACTGAGACACACAATACAGTACATACCACCAGGAACACCTAACCTAGACCCCTATACCATGGGACGATTATCATTCAAAAAATGGTTCAATCGTTCGGATTTGAACGATAATCGTATCGTGTAATAGCAGGCAACGATTAAACGACCAACGAGAAATCGCTGATCGTTTAATAGGATCTGGACCTATTTTTATTGTTTGATTGTTCGCAAATTGTTTGCACATCGTGAAACGCTGAAACGTACGCAATGACGACGACTAAACGACCACAAGAACGATCATAAATAGTGTTGTTTAGGTGCGGGGCAGTTAAAATCCATAACCCCCAACGCTTCTCTCCACATCTGTCAGTGGAGAGCCAGGAGGCCCCCATACACCTTGTACACTCGGCAGTCTGGGTGTCTTTAGTGTCTCTCTATACCCAAGCTGATGCCTTGTGATTATGTTGTTTTCAGCCCAGAAGGCCAGCATCTTCAACAACATTTAATATTGCAAATTACAGGAATCCCTAGGAAGGCAAAGCGTGCAAATGGCACCAGAACATGAATATGCAGCATTGAGGCCATGTAACCTTATCCCTATTTTGGAAAGCTTCTGGTCCAGCAATCACTTTTATCTTCCATTATAACCTATGAGCGAATCAATCAGAAAGAATCCACCAACATGATGTGTGAAGATGGCGGCTGCTGCATGCTACAAAGCACGGCAGAAATTTCCATTAATGTGGCTACTGCTAAGCTTTTGAAAAAGAAAGTGTTAATGTACCTGCCTGGAAAGTAACCACAGAAAACAGGACTGACTCATATATAACCACAAGTAAAAGGCAGCGGGGAGGGAGGCGGCTGTATCCCTTGCATTCTTTTCATGTGGTGTGATCGTCAGGGCAGGGATGCTATGTTACAGGAGAACTACTGAGATAATGTAAGATCATAAAACCAGATGACTTATAAAAATAATATATACATTTTCTTCCATAGAAAGCTGCCAGAGATTACAACACAGCTCGCTAAACCCATACAGGTGCAGCTAAACCGCTGTCCAAGGGAAAGTCATCGGGATTAAAAGAAGAAAAAAAATTATTTTGCAGAGATTTGCCACACAGGCACATGTATCTATAAACTGATGATATATGCAGCAAATTATTATCAGGGACACGTGTTAGCTGCTTCCATATCAAAGGCTAAGTCCAGCGATTTGAAAAAAAATGTAAACGGCAGAGGCAGGGGGAAACATAAAAAACAATCCCAACTCACCTCTCCCTGTGCCTCTCTCCAGCACTGGATTGTTGCTTCGGGCCCCCCTGCACAGCCGTTGTCACGACCAGATTGATGGATTGTCCGCTAAACCAGTCAGTGACTGGGCGGGACATCGCTGCAGTCACTGATTGGCTGAGAGTATAAGTCATCAGCCAGGACGGGAATTTCTCCCCGACTCACGTCGTCATCGGAACGCAAGGAAAAATGCCTTCCAGGCGGGGGTCCTGGAGCCTGTGAACCGGCACGGGTACGGGGAGAGATGTGTAATGATTGTTTTATTATGTTTTAAAAGGGTTTTGGGACTAATATAATTGCTCTTCAGAATAGGCCATAGATCGCTGATCAGTGCCCAAACTACACAGAGAAGAGGGCAGGAAGCAGTCGGCTCCACTCACTTTGTAGTGGTGTACCTTAGGTGCTGTACAAGTGAATAGGAGCTTAGCTGCAGTAACCAGGACAAGCCAGTCAACTGATTCTGGCTTATCATATTAGGCCAGAAACCCCTTTAAGGGTCCTATTCCACAGGAACGATAATCGGCCCGATGCAGCCGATTATCGCCCCGGTTGAATAGAGAGAACGATCAGCCGATGATCGTGTCATAGGCTGATCATTCATTTAGGGCCAGACCTAAAATCATTGTTCCCCCACCGCGCATCGCTACGGTGGAATAGCGGTGCCCGGGGGGCGACCGACAATTTGAGAAGCACAATACATTACCTGCAGGGCTTCTTCTCCGCTCTGTCTTCCTCCCCGGGTCCCGTGCGCTCTAGCTGCAGAGTGGCCTGTCAGATGAAGGAGAGCTCAGCCAATCACACACCGGGACCGCCGCGGCGTGTGATTGGTTGAGTGGCCATTCTAAAGCTAGAGTGCGCAGGACCCGGGGAGGAAGACAGAGCGGAGGAGAAGAACTGACAGGTGATGTATGCTGCAAGGACATCGGTAACGATGTCCCTGCAGCCCTCGCTCAACGATCATCGGGCTGTGGAATAGGCCCAGTAAACGAGCGGCGATCTAGCAGATCGGCGCTCGTTTACATTGTTGATCGGGCCCTCCTTGGCCCGTGGAATAGGACCCTAAGGCTTTGTTGCACAACTATAGCTTCCTGTATTGTGATTTAACCCATTACCCCGGTGTGAAGTATAAAATCCAGCGATCAGTTATCTCTGGATCAGTTTCACGGTAAGGGCTCCTTCATACTGAGGAAAACAGATGAAAAGTCTGAGCGGAACTCGCGCCACGGACTCGCTCAGACTCAGGTAAGGAAGAACATACAATGAAAGAGCATCCTGTGAATGTTTTTTACTCCTCATCAAAAGGGTTCAGAATTGTTCTGACAAATACAACGCTGGCGTCCAACTAACACGCCGGAACCCACAGCTCACCACTGCTGAGCACAGATGGGCTCTATAGATCTATAGAGAGAAACATGGCCGGTCAGATGGATCCCGATATTTGTGGAGAAATGTGGCCTGGACAGATGGATCCAGATCTTTGTTGTACTACGGTAAATTGAGGGGGACATGAAAGCAAGGTTACCTTGCATCCCCAGCTTTTAAAGTCCTCAGGTCTTAATCCTATAGACATCTCTGCGATTAGATAGAACGTGCTGTACAGAGCATGTCAAGACTTCCATTCACTGTGCAAAAATAGTAAGATGTGATCCTGCTCACATTTCACCTGATGTAATCTATGCCATAACAAATTGTTGTGGATGAGAAGGCCTAAAGGAGGTCCAATGTGCTAACAGATGGGAACGCTCGGATAAAAAGGCCATTAAACGTACACTGAGAACATCCAAGAGCCTTGAATGTCTTTTTGGCTTACGTATAGTCAATATATTGTTTGTTCTTGGTTTATAATTAGAAAGCAAAAAAAAACCAAACAAACAACAATATGTAAAACCAACAGATCATTTTGTATATCTAACATAACAAGGATATGGAGGTATAAGGCAGATATGGTCTTGTGAATAAAGCTGGAAAGGTACAGCTAGAATAAAAAAAAAATTCCAACTTAATTTGGCCATAAATCATGTCAGCTCATGATTGTGTCCATAATTTGGCAGGCATGCCTCTTAAGCCAGTCAGAGTGTCACCATTAATTGTTCCTATCTACCTCTTTACTGCCCCGGATTGCACCACCTTGGAGCCACTGGTCACTAACACAGGCCTGCGAGAGGGAAGCACAGTTTGCATTTGTAAGCAGATTTCATTCACAAAGATGTTTATCAAGAGACGTCTAGGGCCAGTAAACTCCGGCTTAGTCACTAGGACCAAATGCCTTTGGGTTTAATCACCGAAAAGGAATGGTCACTCCATACCCTGGAGAAAAATCAAGGACCGCAAGAAACTTCTAGACAAAATTTTAAGTTTCGCATCCAACATATTTACATTATATGTATGTTTCTCACATACCTAGTATTCAGGAACAGAACATAGGTCTATAAGCTAGTTGTACTTTTAAAAGTCAATCCTGGCACTCACCGTAAATGCTTCATTGTTTTATTGTAGAAAACGCATATCCATAATAAACTCAGCACAACGTTTCGACGCTGGCCTTTCTCGACTGTCTCAGTACACGTGCACCACCCATTGACACAGAAGTGCCTTTGGGTCCTATTACACGGAGCAATTTCTAATGATTAACAACTAACGATTAAAGATCGCAAACGAGATTGTTTATCCTTAACCTGAAATCATTCACCATATTCCACAGAACGATGGTCGTTAGTTATGATGGTTACTACAATCGTTACTATGTTAGTTTATTCCTTCTGATCCCAGCAAAATAATGTGCAATTACACTGAACGATTAGTGAAAAAATGCGGAACTTGAGCGAACGAATGTGGAATTACAGCGAACGCTTAACGATAATTTTAGGTTTAGATCTAAATCAACGATCAACATACGAACGATTTTTTGATCGTTGCCTTCAATTACACTGAACGGTTATCGTTTAAATTCAAACGATATAACGATTTTTCGCATGATAATCGTCCCCTCCCTTTCTTTTATAAGGTAGTCGTAGTCAGACACTGCCATATGATCATCTCCACTCCTATATGTAGATGTACATAGCCTTAGACGAGGGATGAGGCAACATTGGCCCTTTAGCTGTTGCTTTAGCGTTTGCTCTCCAGGCATGATGGGAATTGTAGTTTTGCAACAGTTGGGGGGCCGATAGTGCCTCATCCCTGGTCTAAGGCTATGTACATCTACATATAGTATTGAAGGTCATCCCTCATCCCTGCCTTACAGATACTAATACACAAATATGGCTGACATAGCTACCTTCCACACATAGCAGGGATTTAACTGGTCGCATATAAAGATAGCAATGGGATTAAAAAATGTTGACAGAGGTTGCTATTATTATTATTTATTTTTTTTACACTATTCCCAATTAGATGTATATGGGAACTGCCCAATGGCCTTACCTAATGTCTCCTGTTGGGTAAATAAAGATTAGAGATTAGAGTGACACTCAAGCATGCTCAAGTCCCTCCGAACCCAGAAGTCTCAGCTGCCTGGAAAACATGGATATAGCCATATGCTCTATCCATGCTTTCCAAGACTCCTTAGGACTGCGTCCAACTTCTCCAGCCACCAGTAATGCTGAGACTTCCAGGTTTGGATGGACTCAAGCGGGCTCGAGTTGTGCTCGTCTCTAACAAAAAAATTTCAGTAAACCATATACATTACAGACAGATGGGCTAAATTTTCTGGGACTGTACAATCCTGTGATGTATATAGGAGGGTCTCCCGTTCCCAACAGTAGATCTTGTTGCAAAAATAAAATAAAAATAATAAATTCTGACAGTCTGTGTCTGAGAGTTCCTCTTATTCTCAGAGAGAATAGCAACTGCCAGATGAATCTGGCAGCGGCTTTCTTTCCTCTACCAATTTCCAGGTGAGCTGTTGTCTGAACCAGCAGCAGCTGACCAGGTTGATTTGACATGCTGTCCCTACTGAACCAGTTAGCTAGTATCCTCTGTAAGGGCACTTGGATGCAGCCCAATGATCAGTGAGATCGCTGCTCTTCTGCATAGCCTTTACCAGGCACAATCAATTGTATGGCTGAATCATTTCTTAACAGTCAGCCACACATTCCCCTTTACATAGGAGGAAGGGCTATGACTGCTGGCCCATTAAAAGGGGTACTCCAACAATTTTTTCTTAAATAAACTGGAGTCAGAAAGTTACATAGATTTGTAATTTACATATTTTTTAAATAAATCTCCAGTCTCCCATGACTTATCAGCTGCACTGTGTCAGACTGGAAAGAATATACCACTTACTGCAGGACATACAGAAGCTGATAAGTACTAAAAAACTGCAGATTTTTAAATAGAAGTAAATAACAAATCTATATAACTTTCTGAAACCAGTTGATTTGAAAGAAAAAAATTAATTCCTGAGTACCCCCGTAAACACAGATGATGATCAGCAGTGAGTGTTCCTGTTTGCCGATCATTGTCCCATGTAATAAGGTAAAGAGCCCTAAAGACCCATGTATACATCCTTTTCACGGATAACATTCATATAGCCACTTGATCCTGGACACTGTACCCAAGCTCAGTATTATAGGACTCCATCTTAAGAGATGAAATGCCGGACATGCTTGGCTCCTCTTTTATATGGTGAATTTCCAGAGAACAAAATGTTAAACTGGTGAAACCAAGATAACACAATAAAATTTCTATTTATTTCTGTTGTGAGTTCAATTAAAATGACATGAAAACCAAATTACAAAGTGTTGTCTCAGCCGCTGCGAGCCCAACAAATCCCTCCATAAAATATGTTTACAGTGCTCAAACCCAAGAACATAAGCTGGATCCAGTCACTCATTGTGAAAAAGATCAATTCTGGCTTAGGGAGATCATGTTCTACAAACAGAGTGAAATGGCTGAGCAGACTAATGGGCTTGTAGCAGAGCCGTCCATTCCCGGAGCAGTAACACTAATAGGCGAATCACAGCGAGGGAGTAATAAGTACAGTTTACAGGGCTTAGCCCCTTCAGACAGATGGTTGATATTAAGGATATTGCATTTTTATTGTCAGATTTTTCTATTGCACAGTCATTCAGGATTAAGATAACCATCGAGTAATATTGGAATGTGTTTATACAGAGTCCATCAGATATTTAGCGCTATAAATGCAGGGTAATAACTCTATGTGACTGCCATGTGGTCTATGGGCGCTGGGGGGAAATTAACAACCTTTACAGGATGAAAAGGGTTAAAGAGTATAGTCTTATACCTATTTTTACTTACTATTAAATGTATGTACATTCTCCATATACCTGTGCACGATCCTGCAGAACCACTGACCTGATGTCATATAACAATCAGGAATAGGGACTCTTCCATTGACACATAAGGAATAAAAGTTCTTATGATATTTCTATACTATTTAATATATGCAATACCGTATTTTCCAGCGTATAAGACGACCCCTGACTTTTAAGAAGATTGTCAGGGGTTCACCTTATACGCCGGAAAATGTTAACCACTGCCTGACCGGTCAGGCAGGGGTTAACTGCAGCAAAATTAGAAAAATAATATAAAACCTGGGGCCCGTTCCTGGCATCGGCGCTCCTCCCATACTGTTCCCGCTGCAGGCAGTCTGACAGTACCTGCACCGGAGATCGCCCAACCTCTCCCAGGCAGCCAAGCGTCTCATCGGAGAGGCTCGGAGACGCTCGGCTGCCACGACAGCTTCGGAAGAATGATAGAGGCGGCGGAAGTTCCCGAAGCCTCTCTTATTCTCCCGGCAGCCGAGCGTCTCCGAGCCTCTCCGATGAGACGCTCGGCTGCCCGGGAGAGGTTCGGCGATCTCAGTCTCCGGCGTAGGTAGTATACGTCACACTGACTGCGCCGGAAACGTTATGAGAGGAGCGCCAATGCAGTGAGTTAAATGTTTGTGTTTTTTTATAGTGGTCGCACCATACGGTGGGGATGTGGGCATTTTTGAGCCCCCCACCATATGGGGCAACCATGCCTGACGTATAAGACGACCCCAAACTTCTAAGAAGATTTTTTGGTGTTAAAAGTCGTCTTATACGCCGGAAAATACGTTATACGATATATCGTGAGTGGGGTTGAGCGGAGTTGCCGAACAGTTCTGGTTCTGCAGCATTCTCCAAAACTGAATGTATGGCTTTTGACACCTAGGATCTGGAGAAGTTGGTTGCAGCCGGCCCTAGGGCTGTATTCAACTTCTTCAGACGCCAGGGGTCAAGTGCCGAGCGAAAACGTTGTGGAACTCAAACAGTTCGGCAACTCCACTCGACTCGAATCGTCAGCAAGTGTTAGACAAGAATGCAGGACCAAGACAAAACAGCGGAGATATAAAAAGACATAAAATGTAATTTATCAGGAAA